>NC_058133.1:148884638-149184638 GCF_016433145.1 Gracilinanus agilis | reverse complement strand
CTATATCCAAAAGATATTTTTTAAAGGATAAAAGGATCTATTTGACTTGGGGTCATGACTGACAGAAATCTCCAATTATAGCTTGATGATGATTGGTCTTAAGACATCAGGAAGTCTAGCAAGAAGATTGGAAATAGTATGTTTCTAAATTGTATTTATGCAGTTAATATCAGAGCCTGTTTTTGATATATTTAATATCATTTTCCCCCTATTTAGGTGAGGATTCTCTTCAAAAGTTGGTTTTCTATACAATTTTAGTAGATAATGGGGGTGGAAATAAGCATTTATATCTTACTTATTATGGACCAGGCATTGTGCTTCTCAGAAATATCTCATTTGATCCTCAAAATAAACCTTTTAGGTAGTTACTACAGTTGTCTTCATTTTGAAATTGAGGAAAATGAGGCAAAAAGATTAAGTTACTTGTCCAGGGTAATACAGCTATTTAGTGTCTGAGGACAGATTTGAATTTAGGTCTTCCTGATTTCAGGCCAGCTCTGTGCCACCAGAGGCTTATTAAGCAATAATAATAATATCTAAGAGGAAGATAAGGAGAACCTACAAACATGCCCACATATCTTCATCTTTATCATCATCATCATTCTATATCAATAACAATAATGGCAATACTATTTTTTCCATCATTTAACCTTACTATCATAGGTAGGAATAACTACTATCATAGTTATATATGACCAAAGTCTTAAATTGTGAGGTGAGTCATAGTAATCAGAATAAAACACTTCGGTAAATTGAAAAAAGGTCACCAAGGATGTTTATTTAAAACATTCAGCCTTAACTGAATCCTCATATCCTAAGTAACTGACTTTTGTATCACTCAGTGGTTATTCAGTGATAAATAACTGGAGCTGTCTCAGGAAACTTGCTTTTTACTCAGTTGGATATGCTCAATTCTGTCTAACATCTTTAAAACTACTTGAAAATAATAAATTTCATGAGAGCAAGGTAGTTTATTAGCTTTTAAAATATTTTATTGCTGTTATTTAAAAAAAAAGACTGAATATCCCAGTGTCATTGAGGCTAAAAGTATAAGGGCTACTCATGGGTCCAATCCCATTACTGATGAGACAAAGCACAAGAGCTTCGACCTGCTCCATTTTCAACTTGAGATAGTTTGTCTTATCTTAGATAACATAGTGATCCCACATTCCTGGAGGAATAATCAGGCATTTTTATGCCTGATTAGCATAACCCATTTTGGCTTAGCACTCTGAAGCTCAAGAGATATATATACCAGGCTTAGACTACCCAATAGCTGGAATCATAGTCATAGGCCTCCATATGCTGCCATTATTGCTATAATATTATATTATTTAGAAGATCGAAATTGTTTAATTTTATTTTTAGGCTGAGCTAATAGCTGTTCTATGATAGCCTAAAATCTGATTTATAAATATTATTTATATATGATCCAGTTAATGATCTATTATAGTATAGAAGGACCGCATTTTACATGAACTTAACACAAGCAAATTCAGGTACACATGATTGTCAATCAAAAAAATAATGGTAGAAAAATGCATAAAATAAAAGGTCTGATTTCTCACTAAATTGGTTCCATTTCCCCAAGCCATAAAATCTGATGTTTGCTCAGCCATTCTCATTCTTACTCTAAGAAGTCTTAGTGTGAGTCATTACATTGTTTCCTGCCAAACATTAGCTCCTACATCAATCTTTGTCCAGAGTTCACTCTTTTTACAAGTTGAGTCTGTATTAGAGCAATGCTTTATTTCTTTCATTAATGCTATTTAATTATTAATAAAGGTCCTAAAGTACAAGGCTAGTTATGCTCTGATAAGACTGAGAAAAAGCCATAAAGTAGGGAGGTATATTCATATAAGAAATATTTATTAAATAATGGAGTTCATTATCATGATTGATTTTTAACTTAGATGAAAGGTATTGGAACATACTGGTCATGTAAAATGGTGTCCTATTCTATGTCAGTGAAAAAAAGAGTTAATATTAAAAGAAGCCAAAATACTATCTTTAACATATTTCATGGTACAATTCATATTTTTGTACCTT
Organism: Gracilinanus agilis; assembly: GCF_016433145.1. Classification (NCBI taxonomy): domain Eukaryota; kingdom Metazoa; phylum Chordata; class Mammalia; order Didelphimorphia; family Didelphidae; genus Gracilinanus; species Gracilinanus agilis. Next base: position 149,182,589 of record NC_058133.1, on the reverse strand, counting down.
TGAGTATTAGATATCAAAGTAATATACAATAACACTTTTTTAGAAGTTATCTTCACTTTTCTTATTAGATGGAGTGGGAGCCACATCAGATGGGGTCAACCTTTCCGACTGAGGCATGTAACAACAGGAAAATATTTAAGTCTCTTGGATGACAAAAGCCTTCTCCTCATGGACAAAGAGAAGGCTGATGTCAAATCTACTGCATTTAGTTTCCGGTCTTCTAAGGTAACAAATAATTCTTCTAAAAAACAAATAATTATTAATGTATTGATCATTTTGTTTTTGTAACTTCTTAGATTTGTTCCACTATTCATTATATTTTAAAAAATTGTGACTTTGGAAGAACTTAAGAAAATTATATAATCATATTTTAAAGTTTATCACCAAATTCCCAATTTTTTGCTGTGAAACTTTCCTAAATTACTAAAGATCTACCTGATCTGACAACATACATATATATGCATGTCTGCGTATGTTTGTGTATACAAGTATACACATATACATGTATGTTTCCTATTCATATTTTATTTAATGAAAGTAAAACATTAACTTTCTACCCTAATATAGCATTCACAACAATTTTTATTTATTTGATCATAATTCTCTTATCCTGTTATATTTAATAAAATGTGATATACAACTCATCTTACTAATTGTCATATTTCTATATCATTCAAAAATATTTCCCCTTCTCCTATATTCAAGTTGAAGATATAGTATTTTTGCACTTGGATTCCTGGGAGTCAGGGAGATGTGTGTTGAAAATAGGCTTATTGTTTTTTAGTTGTTCAGTCATGTCTGACTGAGACCCCATTATGGGGTTTTCTTGGCAAAGACAGTGTTTTGCTGTTTCCTTCTCCATTTGCTCAAGACAAACAGAAGTTAAATGACTTGTCCAAGACACAACTAGTTAGTGTCTGAGACTGGATTTGAACCGAAGCCTTCCTGGCTTCAGGTTCAGTGCCATCTGTTGAGCCACCTAGCTATTTCAAACATTAGGTGATTGCTTCTTTGTTTCTGAATTTTTCTGTACCTAATCTATTCCACTGACTTTTATTTCTCAAACAATACCAAATCATTTTGATGGTTACTGTCTTATAGAATAGTTTTAAATGTGTTATAGGTAGGTCCTATTACTTCCTAATTTTTTCTTTTCCTTTTCTTTTTTTTATAGAGTATTGGCCTTTTTGTTCCTCCAAAAGAAATTTATAATTTTTTTCTAGTTTGATAAAGTGATCCTTTCATTGTTTAATTGATATGGCATTGAACAAGCATATTATTTTATATGACTTTTCCATGAGTAATATTTCTCTAATAATTTGTCTGTCTGAGAAAAGACTGTTTTTATAGTTGTATTTATATATAGCTTTTGTGTAGTTCTTGGCAAGTCAACTCCACAGTGTTTTATTATATTTAGTAGTTATTATAAATGGATTTTCTCTTTCTATATAGTTCAGACGGGTTTTGTTGATAAAATACAAACAACCTAATTATGCCAGGAAAGTCAATCAATATTACATTCCTTCTTTGTGTCAGACACTGAACTAAGTGTTGGGGGGTACAAAGAAAGTAGATAGGGATTCAATTAGAGAGGAATAAATGGCTATCTTAGGATAGAGAAGGCAAGTTGAAGTTTCATAACTTGAATTTTCAGTATAGTTGTGTGACCTCCTCCAGCTCTATTCGGTAGCCCATGATTATAAATAGAAGAAACAGAGAGTAGGAATAAAAAAAATTGAGATTTTGCAAGAGATGAGTAACTACAGGACAAGGGAACAAGGGACTTCAGAACAAATAACAGCATATATTTAAATAAATAACCATTGGTTTATGTTACAGTAAAATTCTAACAAAAAGGTTGATTGTAGCAGGTCTTTGAGCAAGGCAGCATTTATTACCAGATGTATGTTACTTATCAATAAATGGGTCAGTGGCTTGCCTCCATTCATGCCAAAGATCTTGAGGAGATAGTTCCTTTTTTTAAAGGGTTTTGTAGAGTATAACACTACACACTGAACATGATAGAGAACATCATGGGATTGAGTAAAAAAAATGATAGGTTACAGAATTGAGGTACAGGGAACAACATGATTGGTTGCAGGTTTTGTCTTTGGGGGCTAGCAATGCTTCTCTCTCTTTTCATATGAACTAAAGAGGACTCTTTTTTTTTTAGTCCAGATGCAAGATAGCAGCCCAGATTTTGAACAGCAAACTAAAACATCCTTGAAAAGTGGCATGGTAGTTGAAGATATTAGGCCCAACTCCCTTTTATTTTCATCAAGTCCCCAAGGTTAACAGAATTCTTTGAAGTAGGAGAGCTAGATTTTTAAACCTAACCCATTACAGGTGAAGTGAATTTTGGACTAAGTTTAGAAACAAAGAATCATGACTTAAGCAGTTACAGTAAAAAACAAACAAACAAATAAACAGTGAAGGAGAAAAATGGGCAGGTAGGTGGTATAGTAGATAAAGCACTAGACTTGGAGTTAGGAAGACCTGAGTTAAAATCCAGTCTCAGATACTTACTAGCTGGGTGGCCCCGGGCAAATCACTTGCCCCTGTTTTCCTGAGTTCTTCATCTATAGAATGAACTAGAGAAAAAAATGGCAAATCACTACAGTATATTTGCTGAAAAAAAGCCCAACTAGGATCAAGAGGAGTTGAACATGACAAATGAAATGATTAAACAACAAAACCATCATTGAAAAAAATCAATTACTTGTAAATAGGATCAATAAGATTGGAAAAAGAAGAAAGTGAAACTACACTAAGCCTAACATCTGAGAAAATATTGAGAGATAGGGGATTAGAAGTCTTGATGAAGACAAAGAAGAAGTTGGTGAGACATAAGTTGAAGAAGAATGGTAGGATTATATAGCCAGCCAAGAGGATGCCAGGATTTATAGAGAAGAGGTCCGTTTGTGGGTGATGGTGAGATGTAGTGTTTAACCATCCCAGTGTGTACTTGAATTGGAAAGGAGTTATATGATCTAGACTTAAAGAAGCTGAAATATAAAACATACAAAAACAAATGAACATACTGTTCAGTAGACCTATACATTTCAACTACTGGAGGATGGATTCACTATTTGACAGAAATTGATGGGAAACCTGGAAAGTAGTCTGTCAGAAATTAAACCAAGACCAACAACTCACATTAGGTACCAAGGTAAACTCCAAATAGACATATGAATTAGATATAAAAGGGCCACAAAATAAACAAATTAAGGTTAATTCTATGGCTGTAGATAGCATTTTTAATCCTGCATCCCTTGGGGTTTCTTGGATCCTTGCATTGCTGATAATAGTTTAGTCTTTCACAGTGGATCATTGTACAAGATTTCTGTTATTGTATACAATGTTTTCCTGGTTGTGCTCACTTCACTTTGCATTACTTCCTATTTGTCATTTCTTATGGCACAGTAGTATTCTATTACAACCATATACCACAATGTGTTCAGCCATTCCTTAACTGATGCATGTCCCCTTAGTTTCCAATTCTTTGCCACTAATAAAAGAGCTTGTGTAAATATATTTTATATATAATATGTCCTTTCCCATTTTCTTTTATTTCTTTGGGATACTGAACTAGTAATTGAATCAAAGGGTATATGCATAATTATGGTCCCTTGGGTATAGTTCCAGATTACCCTCCAGTTCCCAGTTCCACTAAAAATGTATTAGTGACCCAATTTTCTCAAATGGTCTCCAAGATTTCTCATTTCCCATTTTTGTCATATTAGTCAGTCTGATAGGTATGAAATAGTATCTCAAAGTTGTTTTAATTTATAATTCTCTAATCAATAATGATTCAGAACATTTTTATGTAAGTATAGTTTTAATTTCTTCATCTAAAAACTGCTTGTTCATCTCCTTTGACCACTTATCATTTAGGGAATGTCTTGTATTCTTATAAATTTGAGTCAGTGCTCAGTATATTGGAGAAATGGGACCTTTGTTAGAGACACTTGTTATGAAAATTTCCTCCAATTTGTTGTTTCCCTTCTAGTCTTGTTTGAATTGGTTTTGTTATGTAAGATTAAAATTAACATCCAATAATTCCAAGTATTATATTTTATAAGATTTATTAATAATTACTTGAAGTAGAGGAAAAGTATAGCCTGAGTAAAAAGTAGTTTACCAGACCATGAAAAAGGAAGAAGAGAGCAAGGGATGGGTTTTACACAAAACTTATCTCCAAAAAGTAAGGACATAACAAGGATGAAAGTAGGATTCTGAGAAATGAAGTCCTGGGGTACAAAATTCCAATTACACAGTTTGTACAAACCCTTTTTAATTTAAGGAAATCAAAACTATCCATTTTACTTTTTGCAATATTCTTTATGTCTTTTTTGGTATAAATTCTTCCCTCGTCTATAGGTCTGACAAATAAACTATTCTGTGTTTCCCTAGTTTATTTATGGTATTACTCTTTTTTTGTAGATCATTTATCCATTTTGACTTTATCTTGGCATAAGGTGTGAGGTATTTGTCCATGCCTACTTTCTGCTATGCTTTTTTCTACTTTTCCTAGCAGTTTTTTGCCAAATATGAAATTCTTCCAAAAGCTTGGATCTTTGAGTTTACTGCCTACTAGGTTACTATGAATTGATTACCTAATCTATCATATTGATCCACTATTTTATTTCTTAGTCAATTACAGATTGTTTTGATGATTATTGCTTTATAACATAGTTTGATATCTGATCTGGCAAGTCTACTTTCATATTTTTTTCATTAATTCCCTTGATATTCTTGACCTTTTGTTCTTCCAGATGAATTTTTGTTGGTAGTTTTATTGGTATGGCATTGAATAGGTAAATTAGGCATAATTAGAATCTTTGTTGTTTTGGCTAAGCCTGCCCATGAGCAGTTAATGTTTTTCAAATTGTTTAGGTTTATTTGTATGTAAAGTTCTTTATAATTGTGTTCATATAGTTCCTGAGTTTGTTATGATAGGTAGTGCCATAGATATTGTATATTTTAAATGGAATTTCACTTTCTATTTCTTGCTTTTGGACTTTGTTTGGGGTATATAGAAATGCTCATGATTTATATTGGTTTATTTTCTATCTTGCAACTTTGGTAGTCTGTAAGTATACTATTTTAGTTATCATCTGTTTCCTCATGGCCTATTTAAAATCTTTTTCTTCTTTTACTGCTTTAGCTAGCATTTCTAGTACAATATTGAATAGTAGTGGTGATGATGGGCATCCTTGCTTCACCTCTGATCTTAATGGGAAGACTTCCAGCCTATTTCCAAAACAGATAATGCTTGCCAATTGTTTTAGATGGCTTTTTTTACTTTTAAGGAAAGCTCCATTTATTCCAATGTTGTCTAATGTTTTTTTATAAGTAATTAATGTTGTATTTTGTCAAAGCTTTTTCTGTATCTATTGAGATAATTTTATGGTTTCTATTGGTTTTTATTATTTATATGGTCAATTATGCTGATAGTTTTCCTAATACAGAATCATCCTGCTGCATTCTAGCTATAAAACCCACCTGCTCATAGTATATGATTCCTAGAATATATTATTGTAATCTTATTGCTACTATTTTATTTATTTTTATCGATATTTATTAAGGATATTGGTCTATAGTTTTTTCTCTGTTTTTGCTCTTCCTGATTTAGATATCAGCAATATATTTGTTACTTTAAAGAATTTCAATAGAATTCCTTCTTTGCCTATTTTTTCCAAATAGTTGAAGAGTATTGAAGTTAATTTTATTTTGATTTCTTGGAAGAATTCATTTTTTAATTCATCTGACCCTGGGGAATTTTTCTTAGGGAATTCATTGATGGCTTGTTCAATTTCTTTTTTCCAAGATGGGATTGTTAAGTATTCTACATTCTTTCTTATTAATCTGAGCAATATATATACATATATATATATATCTTTAAATAGTCACTGTTATCATTAAGATTTTCAGGGAAAGAGGGAGATGAAGAAAGGGGATGGGAAGGCAGGATTCCAATCTGGTTCTATCTAGTTCTCAAACTGTTCCCACTACAGATGATAGCAGCCGAGTAGTGGAAAGAGGAGTGTTGAGACCCAGCAGCACTGCTTGAGAAGAGAATTCTGTGGCCACAGTCTTTCACTCTGATGCTAGATTCCAGCTGCTCCTGTTGGTACTTACTTGTGTCTGAGGAGAGGGAGCTAGCTGATCCTCACTGGCCACCAAGAAGCCCAAGAGGAAGGTCAACTTTGAAGATGGGGAAAATAGGGGAGGAACCTAAGAGGAGGTTAGCAAGATTGTTAGCTAAAATAGTCTTTGCAAAGGTTGAACCTAAGCCCAAAAAGACAGCAAGGAATGATAACTCTGAGAATAAAAAAGTTCACAGAAAATGGAAAAAAAAGAGCAAAAGGAACAGAAGCAGAAGTGAGTAACTAAGAAAAGAATAAAGATGAATTGACTGCAGAAAAATGGAGAAACTAAAAAATGAAGAGCTACCAGTCTCTGATATAGCAAGAGAAAAATAAACCAAATCTGAATAACAACTTATACTAAATCTTTTGACAATTGTCCCTGTAACCTCCCTTCTTGTACAATCCAGAGGAATATTTTTATGAACTTTTTTGGAAATTGCAGCTTTTTAATAGCTCTAGAAACATTTTTAAGAAGGAGGCAATCCCACCTTATCACATTAATTTTTATAAATATTTAGATGAATGTAAGCCAATGTAAAGTGGGTTTATTTCGAATCCCATTTTAAAAGGTGAAATCACATACTGGTCATTTAAAAAAACCTTTAACCAGAAATTAAGAGAATGTTGATTGGGAAGGTATTCACTGTCTTATACATAGGTTTAACATTCCATAAACATTTTTTACATTATTAAAGGAAGCCTCGATGGTCATTTGTAATTGTGACCATGAATTTTAAAGATCTTATTTTAATTAATTTGTATCCATCTTGTCTTTAGGTTTAATTGTTTTCTAAATAAAACTGCACCCTGGTGTTGGATCTCCCTTTCAAAATTGTGTGCTATCTGTGACATTGTCATCTTTGGTAGTGGTGGTACAATTTTTTCCCAGTAATTTTGCAAATGTACTGTAAAAGACTAGAAAATGCATATGAGTGTAGTTTTATCAAATAAAAAATTAGGAGAACTTTGCTTTGTAAAAGAACTAATTCCTTATCCATATTTTGGATTTAATCATCACCTTCCTGTGTAGGTATGTAATCAGTTTAAAATTATCAAATCCCTTAAGTTCTCACTTTTTTGTTTACCTTTTTAGGCTTCTTTTCAGGGTCAAATATGATCCTTTCATTTTCTTTTTGGCTCTGGCCCTTTTGTCAGGAAGTCCTGGAAATACTTAATTTTTATTTCATTTATTGTCATTTTTTCCTCCCATAAGATTATGCTTACTTTCACTGAGTAGTTGATTCTTAGAAACTGTAATATTCTATATCCTTTACCTTTTGGGATAACATATTCCATACCCTCTGATCCTTTAATGTAGAAGCTACCAGGTCCTGTCTAATCCTAACTGTGGCTTCAAGATACTTGGATTGTTTCCTCTTGGCTCCTAGCACAACTTTTTCCTTGGTCTGAGAGTTCAGGAATTTAGTTATAAAAGTCCTGAAATGTTTTATTTTGAGGTCTTTTTCTGGAGATGATTGGTGGATTCTTTCAATTTCAAATTTCCTCTCTTGTTTGAGGATTTTAGGGCAGTTTTTCCTGATGATTTCTTTCTATTTCAGTGTCCAGGATCTTTTTTTGATAATAGCTTTCAGGTATTGCATTGATTTTTAGGTTGTCTTTCCTAGATCTATTTTCTTGGTCAGTTGTTTTTCCAGTGAGGTTTTTCAGATTTTCTTTTATTTTTTTCATTTTGTTTTATTATTTACTGATGTCTTAATGTAGTCAATTGCTTCTTTTTGCCCAGTTCTAATTTTTAGGAGGTTATTTTTTTCCTAGGGTTTTTGTGTTTCCTTTTCCATTTGGTCAATTCTGCTTTTCAATAAGTTATTTTCTTTCGTAGGTTTTTTTGTACCTCTATTTTTATTGGCCCATTTTAGTTTTTAATACATTGTTTTCTTCATTGAATTCTCTCCCTTCCCCCCACCCGCAACCCTTGACTCTTTCCTCATCATTTGATTTTTGAAAGCTATTTTTCAAGTTCTTTAGGGACATATTTTGGGTCCTGACACCCTTTCACGCTTCCTTTGAGGCTTCACATGCTTCTGTTTTAGCATTACTGTCCTCTTCTGAGTTTTTATTTTGATATTTCCTGTCACTAAAGTAAATTTTATGTTTTTTTCTTTGTCTTTTGCTTATTTTTCTACTTTTTTTCTCCATTACTTTGCTTTTATATTGAAGTTTTGCTCTGCTACTGGGGTAGAAAGAGTACTATTCTAAGCTTGCAGTATAACCTGCTCTGGTGGTTGCAGTAGGCCAAGCTGAGTCCTATAGTTGTTTTTGGTGTGTTCTGGGGGGGTGCTCACTTGTCTGGTTTGCTTTGTGCAAGCATGAAGGAATTTTGTCTTGGTAAATTCCATTCCCTTTGCTCCCAGATGCCCTGATCACTAATCTGGTAGGATTGTCCCTCCCATGCTGGTTCCTTCTCTTAGGCTGTATGCACTGAGCTGGTTCCTACTGTCTGGATTCCTTTCTCCAGGCCATCTGTGGTATACTTGTTCCGACCCTTCCAGTTCCCCTGATGCCACATAAAAAAGACTACTTTCTTTCCTCACCCATTGAGATGAGTCTCTCCTTAATTTTGAAGTCGTTTCCCCCCTTTTTTGTGGATATTTGGAGGTGAGTTTGGGTGAACTCAGAGGTCTTTACTCCACCTTCTTATCTTTAGGAAGCAGAAATTTAAAATGATTTTAATATAATGGAAATAATTAAACATATGTACAAATAAATACTATATTAGGTGAATGTAAAAAAAATCCAAGGAAAGAATAATTTTCTTTTTGCGTAATTTCTATGCCCTCAATTCTGTGGAATATAATATGTATGAATATGTTGATTTCTGTCACAGTATCAGTATTGTTATGTGGTAGGATTCTGAAAAAGAATTGTTTTAACAGAGAATATATGTATGGTAGGTGGAAATGAAATTTATAGGATCCAGGTAAGAATGTTGATTGAGTCCAGGGAAGGAGAAATTTTGACACTGCTAAGTTACAAAAGTTACAAAAGAATAAAATCAATATTGGAAAAATTGGAAAAAAGAAAATGTGAAAAAGTAAAATTTCATGAAGATTCACCATCATTTTTACTTTTGTTCATTTTATTTTCTTTTGTGTTCTTTATATATTTGAATATTTTTGTCACTGGAAATTAAAGTACATAAAAAAGAAAATAAATTTAAGGCCCTGCTTTTCAAGATTTTGGATTTGCATACTAAACTAATCAATGGAATAGTATTTAGAGAAAGTAATATCTTGTTGTCATTTATTGTAACTATTTTTTGCTTTCCTAATTAATACAATTATAGTATAATTATTAACATACACTTTTTTCTTTCCTCTAGGAAAAGCTAGATATAGGGATAAGAAAAGAAATAGATGGAATGGGAACATCAGAAATAAAGTATGGTGATTCAGTATGCTACATACAACATGTAGATACAGGCCTCTGGCTTACTTACCAGTCTGTGGATGTGAAATCTGTGAGAATGGGATCAATACAGCGAAAGGTAAGATTATATAAAAGTGCATCATATATTTTTATGTGACATGATAATAACCACACATTAGAGTACACTAGTAATGGCTCCAATGTATTATTTGTCAGTATTTATCATGTCACCTATTGACAGGTCAAATACCACCATCTTGAATTCTTTGACACAGATTTTTATAGTGGAATTTTATTTTAATGATTAAATTGCTAGATTTTTACATTGCCAGTTTTTTGGAACTAGAGTCATATGTAACCCCTTGTTAGTTAATTCTAAAATGAAAAGAAGTGTTCTGAAAATAACAGGAAAAATTGTGTCAAGACAATTTAATTTTTGTTAAAGCTAATTAAGAATGTATCTATTAGGGGCAGCTGGGTAGCTCAGTGGATTGAGAGCCAGGCCTAGAGATGGGAGGTCCTAGGTTCAAATCTGGCCTCAGACACTTCCCAGCTGTGTGATCCTGGGCAAGTCACTTGACCCCCATTGCCTACCCTTACCACTCTTCCACCTATAAGTCAATACACAGAAGTTAAGGGTTTAAAATAAAAAAAAAGAATGTATCTACTGCTCTGCTTTTAGAAAAAAAGATCTACAGATATCTGGGTAAATGAAATTTGCATTTATACCGTAGCATTATTCCCTGCCAAATTTGTGGCCCACTTTCAGAATTGATATCTCACTTCCTGATGACTGGATGGGCCTTTTGTTTCTTTTTTCTTTTCCTTTTTTAAAATTTATTCCCTGATGAAAAATCTATATTATCGTCATGAATAAATATCATCCATAATCCTTTTTGCCAGCACCATCATTTGATTTTGCAATAACCTTGACTTTATTCTGTTCTTGCATTCCTTTTCCTGTTTTCTTGATATCTTTTTCTCTAGCTACAGAATGTGCCTTGCAAGTTTATACTTTGGTTCATTTTTCTTTCCATAGTCAAGGTAATTGTAAATTATACCAAAGTCTGTTGCTTTCCCACCACCAAAATGGGTTCTGAATCCAAAAATGGAAATGACATTTGGAGTTGTTTTGTATATCTTGGCCAATTTTTCTTGAATTTCAATCTTAGACAGTGTGGCCTTTTCAGTATGAAAAATGTCTATAACCATCTGTTTACTTTGAAGAAGTCTGTTTGTCATGAACTTACTGGTTCTGTTGGCTATAGTATCATTCATGGTAGCTGCCAACTACTTGAGTAGCAGGAAAGGGAAAAAAATATGGGCCATTGTTTTCTCTTATTGTATTATCATTTCTGTTTCTTCCTCTATTGATCTTTATCCAAATATTCTCTATCATATTTTCTAAAAGTAGTTTATAGATTTCCTTTGTGTGTATTAATGATTGATCTAGGATGATATTTTACTGCCCCTTAATCTGATCCTTTTGACTAATGTATATCCTTCCATCAGCACATTTCATTTTGAATATCATCCCACCAATTCTTACTGATGCTTATGAATTTGATTTTAATTCCTTATATTGAGCTCTTTAGTTCAATAAGTTTTCCTTTGTTTTTATTTGTTTCAGTATCTGAATTAATACTATTACTAACTCTTTTAAAAATATTTTCTCCCTCTTGATAGTTTTCTCATGTCATATTTGTGATTTGTGATTCTGTGTAATATGTAGTCAAATGGAAACATGTAGACTTTCTTCTTTCCCTCTACTTTTCATTTTAAATCTTGGTTGATGAGATACGTAAATCTTCAAGCAGACTTCCTGGACCTTTTAAGATTCCATCTCTTGCTAAGAGTCTGTATGTTAAGCTCTGCCACAGACATCTGTAGTCCAATGATCTAAACTATCTTATTAATTAACCCATTTAGCAACATTGCCTTTCTCTTTTAAGACTTATGCCCTTAAGGTTTTCAGTTTTTTTTTCCTTGGACTTCTTAAATTTCTAGTAATATTTCTTTGGTTTTCTTTTGATGATTTCCCAATATGAATCCCCAGCTTTACACCCTGGTCAGTAAATTCTAGTGCCTTTTCATTACCTCTAGGTTACAAACTTCTCTCTTTGTCATCTTATTCTTCACAGCCTGGTTCCAATCTACCATTCTAGTCTCATTTCATCATTCTCTTTCTTATGCTTTACAATTCAGTGAGTCTTCTCTACTTACTGTTTCTCACCCATGTTCTTTCATATCATAGCTCAATGTCTTCACTGGCTCTTCTACATCTTTGGATTGTAATTCTTCTACACACCCAACTCTTTGAATCTCTCATTGCATTCCTATATGTTGAAATATCACCTACATGATATCTGTCTTGATTCCCTAAGGTATTCAAATTCCAATTATCTTATAAGTATTTTATGTTTCCTATCCAGCCCCTCCACCCACCAATGGAATAGAAACCATTAATCGAGGGCAGGGACCACTTCATTTTTGTTTTTGCATCCCTGTGCTTAGCATGTAGTAGATTTTTAAAAACTGATTATTTATTAATTATTAACACATAATAAACTGTATTCATATTCTTCCTGGACTGCATTTAAATAGCATATACAGTCTAGGAAAAGGAACATTAGGAAAGTTGATCAGGATACTAGCAGTCTGTCAGTGTTTTGCTGAATGATCTGAAATTCTTTGATATCTTTCATGTTAAAATTGAATGTATTAACATTACTCCATCAAATTGCCATCCTCTTAGATGAAAGTTCCCTTTAATATTTCTTGAATAGAGGATACCTTCTTAGGAAGAGCTACATATGTATTTTGACTACTGTTTCTTCTATTCTTTCCTTTAGAAATCTTTAGAACTAGTTTAAAATTTCTAGTTCTCTTCACTTCAAAATGATATTAACACACTCTGGGATTTAACAATATTGATGTCATTATAAGCAAATAAAAATTGTTATTGTAATTAATAAAAATGTTTTAAAAAGGCATTCTTTTTGGTTGGATTGTACTAAGAAAAGCAGAGTTTCTTAAGTTTTGGTTTTACTGCTTATTAGCAACTCCTTTTCCATCTAAAACTGGTTAATTTGTAACTAGTAGTAGAAGTTATTTTTTTCTTTGTTATTCCTTATAGATTATTTGACTAAGGCAATGAAGCCTTCAACAAAATTTGATTGTAAAAACACTTTTTTTCCATTCATGTTTACTTTAATACTTTACCTTAGGAATATTAAAATGAAACAGCTCTTTGGGCAAATTGACTTATTTTCTCTATATTTGAGAAAGGGTTTGTGATGTACCTTTAAACTATGTACAGTTTTATTCTTGTTTAGGTAGGAAACATTGTCAGAATGGTATTTATTGCACTCATTGCTGTTTTGTTTCAGGCTATCATGCACCATGAAGGCCATATGGATGACGGCTTAAATTTATCCAGGTCTCAGCATGAAGAATCACGTACGGCACGAGTAATCCGTAGTACAGTCTTCCTTTTCAATAGGTTTATAAGGTGCATTTCTTTTTCAGTTGTTTTACCTTTTTTAAAAAAGATTTTCTTAAATTGCAGATCTTTGAAATCTTATCATGATGACTTTAATCAACAATAACAGAAAAATAAATGTGATGGTATAAATTCAGTAACACTTTTGAAACCAGTAATATAGACAAATAGGTATCATATGCATAATTTGCTATCAAGCTATTTAGCTGGAGCAAGCTAATTTTTTATTGTACAGTTTGAAATTATACCTATCAGTATTGCTTGATTCTTCCTAGCAATATAGCCAAAGGTAAATTATTTGATCATTAAAGGGCCAAGATTTCCAGTTTCCGAATGCATTTCAAAAGAATAAAAAGTTGGAAATCATAACTGAATTCAACCTGGAGTAAGCAAATATGAATGTTTTAATTGGTTAAGAAAAAATATCTACTGAAAAAATCCAGACCAAATTCAAAATCTGATCTATAAAAGATTTATAAGTTTCAAATGTAGGATCGAATCAACATCATTTAAATGTCAGAAGTAATATTTTAAAGATATACATCAAAGGCATGAACAGATTTTTGCCATTTCCTATCTAAATTCATAAATTTATTAGCTTTGGAATTTTTAACATGTATTTTAGGGAGAGATTCTTCACACAAGTCCTTGATGTTATCTGAACCTGTGTACTTAATAGTTTACGAAAGCCAAAAGAAACCTGTCATGGAAGAGAGAAAGCCACAAGGAAAGTTTGAGTGAAAATATGATTCATTTTTCTTTATTCCTGAGCATCTAGCAGTTTATTGCAGATAGTGTACATATAATTAGTATTGCTTCTTAAATGTTGCTTTCCTACCTAGAAGCTCTTGATTTTTCAGATGTTTCTGTTAATTATGCCATATCTATAATTAGTTTAAATAATATGACATTCATAAAAAGTGAACTTCCTTTCACTTACTGAACCACTAGTTCAGGAACGTGAAAATCTCAAGAGTACCTATCTTTCCGTTGAATAAAGCCTATTAAAATTCTCTGATATCCCACTACTGCCAGCTACAAAATACTAGTAGCTCTTGATTAACATTTGAGGGACATTCAGTACAAACTATAAAAAATCCACTTAGTCATTTCCATGAATGCTACCTTACATAAATGAGTGTTATATTTGTTATATTGTTTTTGAAGTTTATTAAGTGATAGTTATTGCTTTAGCACATTCCTCGGGCTTCCTACCTTGATTTTAAGGAATTATTTATTATTATAGTAACTTACACGTATATAGTTTGTTAAGATTTATGAAATTATTTCTTCATAATGAATACTTAAGGAAAATTTATTATCTTCATTTTATGAATGAGGAAAATGATTTCATTAGAGATGTCAGAGTAGAAAGTGATTCCTGGTCTTACAGCTACTAAGTATAAGACCCAAATCCTACATTTTTTAACTCTAGACAGAGCAATACATTATGTTGTCTCTTTTGATGTTTTTATCGAGAAGAAAAATGTTATCATTATCGGCACCTAAAATGGCCGTGCTACACTATAAAAATTGTGTTTTTACAGTAACCAGATATTTTTCAAGTATTTGCTATGTTCTAAATATTATCTGGAGATACAAATCCAAAAATGAAACATTCTTTCCCCTCAGTGAGCTTAAATTTCATGGGGTAGAGACAGAATGTACACACACACACACACACACACACACACACACACACACACACAGACACACACACACATACACAAAATAAATAAGGGAATTTTGTATAACACTGAAAAGGTAAGATTCATCTTTTATATTCTGCTTACTTTGTCATTTGGCTATAAACTGAGACTCCAAGTGATTTTTAATTTCTCATTTATAAAATTCAAGGATTATTTTTGGTATTCTCTAAGGTATCCTTGAACTTGAAATTCATGATTCTATGATAGTACTACTAAATTTGTTCTTGTGATTTTTTAAATTAAAAGCCACATGCCTATACCAATTTTGAACTTTTTTCATTTTACTTTTCTTACAAATATGAATTTAAAAAGCTTGAATAAGGTGGTAAATATTCATTTTATTGTATTTTTAATTTTATTGTATTTTTAATTTTAAAAAATATTCTCTGAGGCTTTAGTTCAGAATGTATATTTTTATCCTTTTGGCATGTTTATTGCTTATAACACTCATCTCCTCTCTCTTCATATTTGCATTGGCTATTCACAATGCTTGGAATTCTCTTCCCCCTCTCTTTTTTTTCTTCTTTAGATTTCTATACTTCCTTCAAATCTCAGATCACATTCCACTTTCTTCATGAAAGGTTTCCTACTTTCCTCAACTGCTTTCCTATCTGAGATGACTTCCTATCTACTTTCTATGTACCTAGTTATTTATGTATTACTGCTCTCATTAGAATCTGACTTCCTTGAGTTTCCATTATTACCTTTTATAAATCTAGCCCTTAGAACTTTGCCTGGTCCATATACCTCCTTAGACAGCCTGTTCTAATTATGAGTGGTTCTAGTCGTTAGGAAGCTTTTCCTCAAATAGAGCAAAATCTATTTCTTTATATATTTTACCCATAGCTCATCAGTTCTCTTTTCTGGGGACAAATGGGATTAATGTATTTTTTTCTATAGGAAAGCCTTTCGGATGTATATTTATATAGCTATCATGTCCCAACTGGAATTTATTTGTCATAGGCTAAGTACCTCGTATTAGTCTGCAAGGTTATAATGGGATTCTACTTAATTTTTTTCCTAGGCAGATACATCAACCTTCTTTTGCTTTTTTTTTTTATTCCAAACAGAGCAATGAATTAAATAATAAATTAAAAGTTATTTATACATATTAATAGTATATTAGAAATAATATTTATTCACACTTATGTTGCACTTGAGAGTTATTAAGTACCTTTTAAGTGTTTTATCATTTAATTTTTCTCTACAACCCAAAAGATAATGCAAATATGCTTTCTATATAAGAAAAATGAAATAGGTTCTTAGGGGTTCATTGACTTCTCTTGGGGTATAATTAGTAACTAAAGGACCTGGCACAGAAGTCCAAATCTTCTGGCTTCATTGCTACTATTCTAATATATTTGCCTCCAAGGAATGGACGACACACAACTATATTATTTATTAATTTATTACTTCTGAATAAGATTTATTTCAAATAAATAAAAACCATATGATGCATTTTGTATTTCCTACACAATACTGTGTTAAGTATCTGCCTAAACTAACCTTTAGAAACCATTTTTAAAATCTACTCTGAATAGAAATCTGTAGCAATGAAAGCTGAAGATACAAGAGAAAATTGCTAATATCACTTAATTGAGACTTCACTCTGCTTTTAAATGATTGATGACAACATAAGATCATAACTGTTACCCCCACTAAAATTTCTTAGATTAGTGGATCTACATGTGTGCAGAACTTATAGTAGTTTGTAGGGTACCTTTACTAGTTTATTATTAATAATAAACTGCCTACTTGTATGTATGCAAGAAGACTTTGTTCTGAACCCTTTTCTTTATTCCTTTCTATGGTTTCTCTATTGGAATTCCTTTGGGTAGAATTATTTTCTATTGCAATTTAATTATTTCTATTACCATCCAAATGCCTTCAAAAGCTATATACTGAATCCTACTTTCTCTAGGATTATTTGCATATCTCCTTCTGCTTCCATCTGGAAGAACCAAAGACCTTCCAAACTCAGTATATCCAAAACTAAATTCAAATTCACACTCAAACTCAAACCTCTTCTAGAGTTGTCTGTTTCCTTTGAAATTCCTTCTGTTAAAGGTATCATTTTTCTTGTCAACTACATTTGCAACTTTGTCTTTATTTTTAATCTATCACTCTTCTTCACTTCATATCAATATTCATATCTTGCCATTTTTCCTTTTTAGCACACCTCACTCTGTCTTTATAATCTCACAGCTGCCACTCTATTTAACCATCTCTTGTCTGTATTATTGCAATAATTTTCTAGTTGGTTGACTTGTGGCAGGTCTCTTGCCTACTCAGTCCATCTTCCATAGCCTGCCTAATTGTTTACTTAAAGTGTAGGCCTGACCATGTCATTTCCTTAGTAATCTGGTCGATTCCAGTTGTCTTTAGAATAAAGAAAGAGCTCCTCTGGTTTTTAAAACATCTCACAACACTTTCTTTAGTCTACTTTTCCAATATTATTATATTTTGTTCTCCTTTACATATCCATGCCAACCTGACTTTCTAAATTTTCTGCAGGTATCATTCCATCTTCCATCTCTAAGTCTCTGTTCTACCAGTCCTATGTTTCTAGAATATACTATTGCTCCATCATTACCTCTTAGAATCACTTGTTTCCTTCAAAATTCTATACAAGTGACTCTTTCTACATCAAACTTGGCTAGATCCCCAAGTCAGTAGTATCCTCTTTAAAATGATCATTTTTTAATATTCTTATTTATATATATATATATGTATCATTTTATAGAATGTAAGCTCTTTGAAGTCAATGCTTAATTTTTGTCATATATTTTCATTCCCTAACATGTTGCCTAGCATGTAACAGGCAGTCAATCAATGATTATTGTTTAGCTCTGTTGCAATACATTAATATGTATAATACAACAAAAACTCTCTTCTTTGCTATGGCATGAATTAATAATCTATCATATTTTTTACTTGACAGGCAGTTTGTCATGGTGGGTAGAATGCTGGACTTTGATTCAGGAATGATTTGTGCAAAAGTTGGTTTGATATAGTGAAAAGAGTACTTGTTCAGGAATCAGAGGGCCTCTGTTAACATCTTGCTTCTGATGCTTACCACCTGTGTGATATTGAGGAAATCACTTCTCTTGTTTTAAGTTTCCTCATCTTTAGAATGAAGGGTTGGGCCATATGGCCTCTAAAGGATCCTTTTGGCTTTAGATCTATGATCATATATATTTTGTCTCTAATATGTACTAGCTGTATGACTGTGGGAAAGTCAGTATTTCATTATATCAGGCAATTCCTTAAGACTTCTCAATGAAATTATTATCTTTATTGGTAGAGGTAGTTAAAACCTTAGAAGGAGTCTATGTTGAAGAAATCACATTTCTTTTGTGAACTCATTTATCTTACTGGACATCATTTTCATTCACTCTTTTTCAGTGTCATATGGGATGAGGGTATTGATGGTCTTTGGCATATTCTGCCTTACCTATGTGATATGTAGACCTAAAACATTTGAGAATCATTGACTTAATGAATTATTTACAACTTGTTTCAGGGGTCTTGATGCTCTCAGCAAAAAAGTGAAGTCTTCCACAATAGATTTACCAATAGAGTCAGTAAGTCTGAGTCTCCAAGATTTAATTGGTTACTTCCATCCACCAGATGAACATTTAGAGCATGAAGATAAGCAGAACCGATTAAGAGCTCTAAAGAACCGACAGAATCTCTTCCAGGAAGAGGTAATTTTGTACCATCCAGTCTTTTGTGCTGTTATGTAGGAAAAATAAATTCCTGATAGGTACCCTTCATGAAAAAAATACTCTATGTATATATGTACATTAAAAACCTTTACATCATTATTTCATAGCCTAGTATTAGAACAACTAAAATGAATAAAAATGTGGCCCTAATGATGCTATTATTTTTATTTCCATGATACGTGAAGTAAATACAGGAAAGGCAACTATGTGGCACAGTGGATGTGCTGAGGGCTTGGATTCAGGAAGATCTGAATTCTGTCTGATGGTAGCTATGGGACCATGGGCAAGCCACTTAATTTCTCTTGACTTTTGTTTCCTCATCTATAGAAGATGGAAAATTAAAATAGTACATACCTCATAAAGATGTTGTCAGGATCAAATGAGTCAATAATATGTGCAAAGCACTTTGAAAATTGTAAAGCCCTATATTATTACTAATACAGAGAGAAAAGAATCAAATACATTTGAACTTTTCCCTCTCTAAGCAAGAATAGACTATCTCAGTGATGGGCAAACTATGGCCCACGGGCCAGATGTGGCTCCCTGAAATGTTCTATCAGGCTGTGTGACATTATTCCTAATCTGACAAATATAATGAGTAGGATACAATACAATGAAACTTCAAAAGAGTTTGCCTTAGAAACAGACTGAAAGATGAACATTTCATTTCTTTTGGGACCTTTTTAAAAAGTTTGCCCATCACTGGACTGTCTAATTATTCCCCTTGTCATCAAGTTAAGTAATATGTTTTTAAGTTCCTAAATGACAAGAAAATAATGAAAATAGGAAACGCATTTCTTTTAGTGTAAATATTAGAATAGTTTAGAAAACTATTCAAATTACTTGGGCAACCAGTCACTATCTTGTAGTGATGCACAATTTGTTTGATGTTTTTATTGAATAATTATAGCTGATTGTGTCTGTAAATATTATCTAATCCAAATCCTTCACTTTAAAAATGAGGAAATAGTACCAGAGATGCTAAGGGTCATGCCCAAGGTCATGTAGTGAGTATCAGAACTGGCATTGTTTATGTAAGGCTAGATTCCTTTCTCACTCATATTACTTTTCAGAGTAAAGTGAAAGTCTCATGTTTCATTAGATCATAGGACCCATTCTTAAGTTTCTATATTGTCTTGAGAATTACCTTAATGATCTGTTATTGGTGAATGCATGTCGATACACAAGATGCATCACTTCCCTGTTGTACTTTTCACATTTCATGATAGGTATTAATTGCTCATCAGAAGCTTTTGAAATCAGTGTTAGTTCTTATAAGGCATTTTTTTACTCAGAACACAGAAGAAATGAATGATTATTGAAAGCAGATGCTCACATTTAAAGGCAGGGATTCAATTTAAAGGAATAACAATATCAAGAAATAATTTACCAACTGAAAGTATGTATTTCAGACACTTTGGATTATTCAGTTATTAGTAAGCAAGCAGAGAAAATGTAAAAACCTAGGTGTCTTGGGCCACTCTTTAGTTGCTTTTATTAAATTCTTTTAGTTTTCCACAATATGAACATGTGTTTAGGTAATGGACAATGTAGATTTTTGAAGATAGTTTGGCTGATGAATTACTATTTCTTAAGTCATGCTTTCTACCTCATACAGCATTAAATCTAATAATAATTACAAAGACTTATGTAGAAGTTCATACTTATTATTCAGTGATTTTTCTCTATTTAAAAAACTAGGTTTTTTTCTTTTTTTAGTAATTAATCCTTTAATATTATTGCATTTATTTTTAAAAATAAAAACAATTTATTAAATAGTGAACCTATTATCATTACTTTAAACTATAATGTATTTATATATTATAGTAAAATACAGAATACACTATTGTATACTTTTGTGAACTGTTGATAGACAATAAATATTGTTGGAGTTTTGTTTTAATTGTATAAATGTGAAATTTTCCATTCATTTTACTTCTTTCTTTAACCTATTGTTAGAATCAAGGTCTATAGCCCTTCTTAATGTATTTTCATTCCAAACTCACCTTTTCGCAATTAATCATTACCATAAGAGATCCCAGAGTTTTTGTATTTGCATAGCAGTAATCATAATAATTTCCTTCTTGAATTTTTATTTGATAAAATGATAGCAATAAGTGTATCTTTAAAATGTTTTCATTCCTTTTATAATTTGCCTTCCTTCTATTACATAGTTATAAGTTATCTTATATTTAGCAATCTTGTTATGCATTTCTGACACTGATATTTTAAAATTCCTTCTAGGGTATGATTAACCTTGTCCTTGAGTGCATAGACCGATTGCATGTGTATAGCAGTGCTGCTCATTTTGCTGATGTAGCTGGGAAGGAAGCAGGAGAATCTTGGAAGTCTATATTAAACTCTTTGTATGAGTTACTAGGTAAGAAGCAAGAATGTTTTTTAAAAGTGGAAAAATCATGATTAGATTCATATGTATTTAGAATTATTGTGTAAGAGTGACAGAGTTCTTGAGATTTGCTTCTAAAGGGCATTACATTTTTTATCAGCAATGATAATAATCTGGTGGTTTTCAAAGATTATAAATCAAGTTATTTGGTTCCATAATAAACAATTTCACTGCAACATTTTCCTTTGCTCAGAGAAAGAGCCGTATGACAACATTCTGGAAACTGGTGCTTCCATATAAAATATATGTGATATTACCCTGGAAGCTATGGATTTTGAAGAGTGTTAAATGGGTAAAGTGGGACAAGTGGATGGGAGAGGAGTGTTTTGCTTATAAACGTTTTATTAAGTAGTAAACATTTGTTGTATACTAGCAATAGTCCATAGAACCAAAGATTGGAAAACAGTGCTCTAAACCTCTTTCCCTACTTGGTAGCCCCCATTCTTGTGCTGGTGGAAAGGTGGGACAAGCCTTCCCATATATATGGGAAAGCCTATTCAATGCCTACCATATATCAGGCAGGGTTTTTAAAACTATTATTGCATTTGATCCTTATAACAATCATTGGAGATAGATGCTATTATTATTCCTATTTTATAATTGGGGAAAATGATGAAGGCAAAAATTAAGTGACTTATGCTGTCACATAACTAGTATCTCAGATTGGATTTGAACTTAGATTTTCCTGACTCCACACCTAGTATTTACTCCATTGTTCCACCTACCTGCTCTTGCTGCTGAATTTGACTCTCTTCATATTAAAAGTTGCATAATCTGTAGAGACAACTCTTTCATTGAGAACATAAATACGGAAAAGAGATACTTTTGCTCTCTATTATCTTGAACCATGTCTGATTTTTCCTAAGATTAGAACAGAGAAAAAGAGACTTTAAATATGTTATTTCATGTGGCAGGATATTTAGATAGTTTAAATTTCTCTATAATTTGGTTGTTTTTCTTTTTTATTCATAATAATATTATATTATTTCTCTGGGAAAATGTTATCTTAATAATTTGGATATTTTCTCTAACAATGCATTTACTCAGCCCTGTCTTCCCATCTTTTTTTACTCTTCTCCATGTCCTCTCATAAGTTTGCCACAGAGGCTTTATCAGAGGCTTTCTTTGCTTTCTCTGGATGTTAGAATGATACCACTGGAGCTCTTGGCCTACTCATGTGTCTTCTCTTCTACACTCATTTCATAACTAGACCCCCTACTTTTACACTTATGCACTTCTCTGATTACAACTTTTACTCAGATCTTGAATTCCTTATTGGTTATGTATTGCAGCCTGATCACACATGTACAGCCTGTTTCTCCATAGCCCTCTATATCATACTCATTTTAAATCCTTCACGTAATATTAGCTTGGAGCCACATGGTTACACAGAAGAAATTTGGAATTAAAAATACTTTGTTTATAGGAACTTGAGGTACTATATGACTTAAGAACCATCTAATTCATGAAAATCTAATTTATTACTATAGAAACAATCTTTCTCAGAAAAATTGACTTAAACTACATTATTTTAGACAGGGAGATAACATGTTATAAAGGAAAGAAAATGAGTCACATTGGAGGAATGGAAAGTATTAGATGTGGAAACAAAGAGACTAGATTCAATTCATAGCTTTAAACTGCCTGACAAATTATATAAATTTTGGCAAGTCATTTAAGTTGCCTAGATGATCTTATATGCAAAAATGAAGGAGTTGGAAAATATACACTCAGTGGCTCTTCCTAATTCAATTAACACTAAATTGGAAGTCAAGAAGTGTTGTAGCCCTAATTTTTTGACCTGTGTGATCTTGAGTAAGTTCACTTCTCAAAGCCTCTGTTTCTTTCTATGTAAAATCAAGTTAGAGAAAATCTCAAAGGGAGGGCAGCCATATATGTAGTTTTACATACATACTTTATACATATTTCCACCAAAATATTATTAGAAAATCACTGTTAATCTATTTTTTAAATAATAATACTTTCAGTACTCAAATATATAAATGGATCAATATAGAACTTCCTTCCAACATGTAGATCACTAGCTATCTACATGTGTGAAATTTGTCCTTGTCTTCCCAAACAGTTAAGTATATAAGCCCAACATGCTGGGAGCTCTTTCTTTAATTCTCTTGACATTCATTGAGTGATTACCAAAAGACCGTATCATCCATCTATTGATTAATTCACTCACCAGATGACTGGACTGTTTTCTCTATCTACTCATACATTCTTTGATTCCTTTACTCTGGCTCTTTTTCAAAGTTCTTTATTATGAGTGGATTTATTATTTATTATGAGCCTAATCATATCCACTATTGTCTCATGAGTGTTATTCACTTAATTTCTTTAGAGATTTTAGTATTTTATGACAGCCAAACAGCAATATAATAACACCATTATTAGAATGTGAGTAAGAAGATAATGCTTTGTTTTAGTGACAAGTTTTGGGTAATTAAAGGAGCTTTGTCATTTCCAAAGGCAATCCAGGAAATTCTCCAGCTATTTAAATTTGGCTTTAACTTGAAAACAATATTTACTTTCAGCACAACATACATACATATACACAAGTATATATGTACACATGTAGAAAGAGATAACTCTCTATACATAAAGCTCTCATTAAGAATGTATTATAGGGGGCAGCTGGGTAGCTCAGTGGATTGAGAGCCAGGCCTAGAGAAGAGAGGTCCTAGGTTCAAGTGTGACCTCAGACACTTCCCAGCTGTGTTACCCTGGGCAAGTCACCTGACCCCCATTGCCTACCCTTACCACTCTTCTGCCTTGGAGTCAATACAAAGCATTGACTCCAAGACAGAAGTTAAGGGTTAAAAAAAAAGACTATATTATGCCACTGTGTTTATTTTTATTAAGACAAAGTATTTGATACCATGGAACAGAATATCACCTTAAAAACTCTCTTCCAGTAAGGTGTCTTCCATCCAAATATTAAAATCATTCAAGATTTCTAGAAGTATATAGCAACAGTGGGAGAAAAGAATCAATATCTATTTGATCATAAGCATAAGGAAAAATATCAGAGAGCAGGATATAAGCTGATTATTTTACTCTAATAAACTTGAGATATCACCCTATTCTAATTTATTAAGAATGTCTTGGGATATATTAAGGAATGAAATAAATAGAAATTTTGTTTTATTTTGTAGCTGCTCTCATTAGAGGAAATCGCAAAAATTGTGCCCAATTTTCTGGTTCCCTGGACTGGCTAATCAGCAGATTGGAAAGATTGGAAGCATCCTCGGGTATATTTTTCTACTTCTCTTTTTACTTCTATGGCTTCCTTTTTTTCTGTGCTTTAAAGCACAAAAATAAATCCTTGAGTTGATGTGTAATGTCTTTAGGTGTGTCTTTGTATTTATAATTATTTTTAAAATGAATTTGTTTTGCTTTGTCAGGCCTTTGTTTGTCAGGCCTTTGATTTCTTTGGGATAGGCAGCATCTGTTCAAGAGGCTATTTACCAATGTAGATCAGATGATTATACTTTTAGAGAGTTACTGGGGACATTGAGAAATTAATTGTTCATTGTTCAGGATCACATGATATGATGTATCAAAAGCTGTACTTGAACCTAGATATTCCTGAATAAAGGATGTTTGTTGTAATGGAATGGGTTATTCTGCTCTGTGCAGTTCTTTCTCTGTCTGGGGCTCTCATATCACCAGTCAAATGGAAATACCTCATCTCAGACCACAAAGAAGTGATATGGGATAATAGCTTCCCTTGCAACCTATCTTGATAATATTATAAGACTTTGTTATGGCTCAAGAATTCTCATCCCTTATTCATAGATGGAAGGTAGTCACTGTTAATTATCTAGCCAAGGGATCTTAATTCATTAAATGTAATATATGATCTAGGGCAGCTAGGTGGTATGGTGGAAAGAATTCCTGGCTAGAATTTAGAAAGATCTCAGTTCAAATCAAGCCTCAGAACTAGCTGTTCGACTCTGAGCACAGCAATTAAACATTTTTGCCTCAATTTCATCATCTATAGAATGATCTAGAGATGTAAATATCCAAACCACACCAGTATCTTTGCCAAGAAAAAACCAAAAGTAGTCATGTAGAGCTGGACATGGCTGAAAATGACAAAAAAAAACAAACAGTATGAGTTAAACATGAGAGGGCACTCAAAGTTTATAGTTACACCATTTTTCTTTGACTCCCAGGGTTGGATGTAGCCTAGGAGAAGTGTGTGAAATATTAAAATTTAAATCTGCTGTCTATAGAAAACTTAGCTCTCAGCTCATTAAATATTTCTTTCAAATGACTTCCTAAAGCATTCATAGAATCAGATACTTAGTATGTCGTTATTACATACTATGTTGAATATAGAATAAGATTAGAAGTAAACTAGGTCAGACACTTCTGAATATCAGTCGTTGCCACTCAACATCTCTTCTTTATTCTCTCTTCTTTTTCCTCATATTGAGATGAAATTCCTAACTGCATATATATATCTGAAACTTAGGAAGGAAAGAGATAAGGAAAATTGTAGACCCATCCTAGATTATAGGCTAAAAAAGAAAAATGACTTCCTCACATCCCCTATACAAGCAGAACCATATTAACTGCCAGACTGTGGTTGTTACTGGGCAATACTGATTATGACTCTGATCCTGACTATTCTTGACTACTCCAGTTGGCATCATAGAGTTCTTTATTCAATTGCTACATTGGTTTCTTAGTGTCTATATAATTCTGCCAATCTACACCTCTTGTGCCAACATCTCAGAGGCAGAAGTACTCACTGTCAAGTCAGAGAAATGAAGAAGTAATAGAAAAAGAGCATGCAAACACTCTGTAAACATAGGACTCTTTCCCTGTTAAAAAAATGCTAGAGGCTCTTTGCAAATATAAGTGACTTGGAGGAGGTTTAGTCTTCTAGGATCATAAGAAATTCCTCTTTCATTCCCTCCCTCTATCTCTTCCTGTTCAATTCTTTCTCATTTCCTGATCCCTAGCAGAGAACACAGTTTGGTTTGAGTCTTTACTGAGTTAGTGTCTATTTCCATCTAGTGGTAAGAAGGAATAACTTAATGGGGATTCATATAGCATGTCAAGTCAAAAAGCATTTTATAAGCATCTAGTATGTGCCATGTTGGGGCAGTTAGATGACTCAGTGGATAGAGTGCTTTAAGGATGATATTAGAAATTAGATATTGTTATGTCAGTTTAGAAATAAGTAAAAAAGCTGGCTTGAGAAAGAATTGGAGTTTGAAGCAGACCTGAGAGTGTCAGTTTCAAATGTTGAGAGTTTTAATGGTTTTTCTGTCACAGTTACCCTTTCTGGGTGTGGCAGTTGGCAGTTGTTCTCTTGCAGTTGGCAGAGTCACACACAGGGACTCTCTCTCTCAGGGCTGGAGGAGGTAACATCTTTGACTCTCTCTTACTGTCTGAGAGAAAGACCTAAAGGAGCTTAGTGTTTTCTTTTTCCAACTTGGGAAACACTATTGACTATCTATTGCTGTTTTTATAGATGGATTTAACTCTGAGAAGACCAAAGAAAACCCTGGTCTTTGGTTTGGACTCTGAGTTTGTTAAGGCTCAGAGTCCTAACTTGATTTTTGTTGAGACTCTACCCGCTAGTTTTTGTTATTTTTATAACTTAGAGGCAAAATTAAGAATTATAAGGATAATAGTGGTAGTTTATTTAGAATAGTAAAAATCAGGAAGGATTAGTGTAGCCTGTGAAAACAGGAAAAGTGGTTTCTTGCAGAACCAGGGAGTTTTATTTGGGCAGAGTTAGAATCTCTTAGAGTTAAAAATCTTTTTTATCCTTATATACTTTCAATAAATAGTTTATCTTTTATAACATGAGTCTCCTTAGCATCCTTGCACCTAGCCTTGAAGAGAAGTTCACTTATGGACTTCACTTCACTGATATATACTGAAGATACTTTGCAAGCATAGCAAGCAGAGTATATGAACCAAATAATCAATCCATTGCTTATATTAATTTACAGTCACCTTTTTTTTATAGTGCTAAGTCTAGAGTAAGGAAGATCTGAGTTCAAGTGCAGCTTTAATCACTTATTAGCTATGTGATCCTTGGCAAGCCACTTAACCTCTATTTGCCCTAATTCACTGGAAACAGAAATGACAAATCATTTCACTGTCTTTGCCATGAAAAACCCCATGGACAATATGATTTCTATATGAACCAGAAGAACCTCTAGGAACTGATGCAGAGTGAAATGAACAGAACCAAGAGAACATTGTACACAGAAAATGAAACATTGTTGAACAATACGATGTAATGACTTCTTTATTCTTGATGGTTTAAAATATTTATAAAATTTTGGTGATTTTTTTCCTCTTTCATCTGTATTTTCCCTTCTAGTTTCATTCTTAAAAGCTCTTAGAAGATTTTGCTTTGTTACCTCTCTCACCAAACTTTCTTGCAAATGAGTTTTCCTTCAGTGCTTCTTTCGGTTTCATGAGGCTATACTCTCATTCCCTGGCATATTTTATATTAGTACAGACATTGACCTTGGGTCTTTATGCAATAAGTTCCATTACTATAGATATAGTATATGGTATGTGTTTGTATATATTATAGTAGAGTATTATTGTTTAGTCATTCAGTCATGTCTGACTCTTCATTATTCCATGGACAATAATATGTCAGGGAGTTTTCTTGGCCAAGACTCAGGAGTGGTTTACTATTTCCTTCTCCTGTGGATTAAGACAAACAAAGGTCAAGTGAGCTCCCCAGGGTCACATAGCTAGTAAGTATTTGAGGCTGGATTTAAACTTAGGTATCGATGATTCTGGGTCCAGTATTATATCCACATGAGCCATCATAGTATAGTAAATAGTGTACAAATGTATATATGTACACATATAAATATAAATAGCATACACATATATAAAATCACATTTTTTTTGTAGTTCATTAGTTTTCTTTTTAAAATCTGAATAAATTTTAAGTTAATTATCACCATTGCTGGGCTATATTGAGATATCAGAACACTCAGTATAGCATTGACATTTGGTACAAGACTCATTTCTGAATGGGGCAAGATATCCTACAAAGAAAATTCAAGGAGAACCAAAAGGTCATGGTGAGAAAGAGTGAAACTTGTTTATAGGAGGAGACAAATATAAAGTTAATCATTTTCCAAAGCATATGCTTGATTTTTCTCAATCTACTGAATTTTTCTTGAGGACACTATTTTCCTGTGGTTATCATGTTTCCAAGAAGAGTAGATATAAGTCCCTGAGTGCTTATTTTTTTTACTTTTTTACCTTTTGTTTTGTCTTTAGGTATTCTAGAGGTTTTACATTGTGTGCTGGTGGAAAGTCCGGAAGCTCTGAATATTATTAAAGAAGGACATATTAAATCCATTATCTCACTTTTAGACAAACATGGAAGAAATCACAAGGTGAGGGAGATGTTTTATTGACATAAAGTGAACTAAGAAATTGTACAAGAAAGGAGAATGAGGATTTTTTTGGTAATATTAATTATATTACTCTACTGACATTAGTGACATGTTGGTTGGTATGAAGTATTTGCAGACTGCATTAAAACATAAGAATGTGATGTTTCTAAATTTCTAGGAGCTAAGAATGAAGCATTGAAAATATATTAAAAAAATAGGAAACTTAAGCATCCCTCTAACTTTTCCTTATGAGGAATCATTTTCTCATTTACTTTCAAATAGTCTTTCATAAGTATTTAGGGGCATGATGAATGTTCTTTACCTATAGTAGATTTAAATAAGAGTTGAATTTTTATAAAGAGACTCTTCTTGGAAACTTTTAAGGTTTTTGAGTCAAAGGGAATTATAAGATTTTTACTGCTTTCTAATGTGAATTATACTGGTTGAATATCAATAATAAAGAGTAAAGACAATAAGTAAGATGTTTTCTTTTATAGGTCCTGGATGTCTTATGTTCTCTCTGTGTTTGTCATGGAGTTGCAGTCCGCTCTAATCAGCATCTAATCTGTGACAACCTCCTACCAGGAAGAGATCTGCTACTACAGACACGTCTTGTGAATCACGTGAGCAGGTATTTAAAAAAAAAGAAATCTAATAACATATAGCCTTTTAAGTCTCTTTTCTAGAAGTTGTATCTTGTAAACTTTTTGATTCAGCAACTTAAAAGTATTGTAGAGTACACCCATTCATGCCTATCTTTTTTATATAACTCTTGTCCAGGCACTTCCATATGTTTTCCATGAGGGTCTACCCAGATGTGCTAGAAATCTTCTTTGTTTTCTCCTTATATGGAGAGAGTACAGAGAAGAACTCTTATTATCTTTATGCCATACTTTGTTCTTGACACATAACCAGCCCTTCTCTAATGTCATCTTTTACTCCTAATCTTTGAAGTGACCCATTGATTATACATAGTAGCCTATTCATAATCTTCCTGTACCTTTCCTTTGCCTTTGATGTGACACTGATTTTTAAGTCTTTAGAGACAGTTGGATTTCATAATTAACACTGTTAACAGTGGAAATGGAGAAAGAGATATATTGATGCCAGAGTAAAATTGGGCCATCTAATTTGCTAAATAAAATTTGAAGTTTATTAGAATAGGTTGATATTAAATGGATGTAAATACATGCTGATTTTCTGTATTTATTAAAAGCAAGTAAAGATGCAGTGATTTAGTATGTCCTTAGAAGCTATTGAAAGTGAGATTAAAATGTAATATGCCAACATCAGTAATCTAGAATTTATTAAGTGCTTACAAAAAATAAAAAAAATTTAAAAAAAAGTTCCAGATACTGTGTTACATATAGCAGATGGGAAATCCAAAAAAACAAACACAAGCCTTTTCTCAAGGAACTTGCATTTTGTGGTGTTCCTTTTTTGTGAGAGAAGAAATATGGCAGTATTTCTTAGCTAAAAATGAATTAATTGCACATTTAGGTAATGGAAAGGTTAAAAGTTATTTTTCTATTATATTTCTCTTTAACTATAACATATATAGAAGAAAAAGTATTATAATCAACTCAAATTAGCTCAAGAGAGCCAATTCTTAATTTTGTGTGAGCATTTAAACCTCAGAAATCAGCACACTATAAATCAAGGCCTTATTTATTGTTTCATTGATTTTCTAGACTTAAGGAAATTATGAGGAAAAATATTAGTAAATGTAGATTAAACTTAAAAGTGTTTTGCATACATTATTCCAAAGAGCTGATTATTAAATAGGGAGATTACTACCATAGCCCTACAAATATCATAGGAGGGCAATTGGAGGGAAAAATCCAACACATTAAACCCTTCAATCATAGTTTAATCAGAACTATAAACATAATTTTAGCTAGAACAACAAACAAAATATTATATTTATGGAATTGTATTAGGATCAAGACTCTGAATGTATTTGTATACTAAGTCAGTGACTATATTTAAATAATATGTTTTTTATTTATTCTCTGAAAAAAAGTCACTAATGTAAACTGAAAGTGATGCTGTCATATGTATTTGGATTTTTTCAACTTGTATTTTTTTTCTCTTCAAAGTATGCGGCCCAATATTTTCCTTGGCATCAGTGAAGGGTCAGCTCAATATAGGAAATGGTACTATGAGCTCATGGTAGACCACACAGAACCTTTTGTGACAGCTGAAGCAACGCACCTCCGAGTAGGTTGGGCTTCAACAGAAGGTTATTCCCCCTATCCTGGGGGTGGTGAAGAATGGGGTGGAAATGGTGTTGGAGATGATTTGTTCTCCTATGGATTTGATGGACTTCATCTATGGTCAGGTAAATGCTCTTTGCTTCTATGAAATTCCAAATAAGACTTTTTCCCCCTTAAAATTAACTTCTGAAACTTGATGTGAGCAACACATTCTACCTATGAATATGTAAGGTGTTCAAAGAGCTGATATTCAAGTAATGTTAACTTTAGCAAAAACCAAAATCTGTTGAGATGGAGGTGGAAAGAAAGCTGAAATTTTAAGCATATATTAAAAAGGTATAATGCATTTAAGTTTTATATATATATATATATATATATGTATACACACACATTTAAAGAATTCAAATTTCTTTTACCTTGAGATGATAGCATTCTTCTTCCCTCAGTGATATGCTCCAATATTTTGTTTTCCAACTTAAATAAATAGTGTAGAAGCAGACCATTTGTTATTTATGGATAGATACAAGAATGCCATGAGAATTTCAAAAATAATTACAATATAAGCATATTTCAGAACAATAAAGGTGATTATTTAAAAATGAATGATAGAATTCATCAGCTAAATAGCCTGAAATGGGCATGAAACCTATTGGTATTTAAGTATGTATTAAAACATCAGTCTATATCAGTGATGGCAAACTTTTTAAAGAGGGAGCCAAAGGAAAGGAAATGCTCATCTGTCAGTTTATTTCTAAGGCAACTCTTGAAGTTTCATTGTATTGTATCCTACTCAGTGTATTCTTCAAATTAGGAATAATGTTGGGTGGCCAGATAGAACATTTCAGGGGGTTGCATCTGGCCCACGGGCCGTAGTTTGCCCATCACTGGTCTATACCATAGATTTTTTTTAAACCTTTACCTTCCATCTTGGAGTCAATACTGTGTATTGGCTCCAAGGCAGAAGAGTGATAAGGGCTAGGCAATGGGGGTTAAGTGACTTGCCCAGGGTCACACAGCTGGGAAATATCTGAGGCCAGATTTGATCCTAGGACCTCTCATCTCTAGACCTGGCTCTCAATCTACTAAGCTACCCAGCTGCTCCCTATACCATAGATTTTTAAAAGAGTAGATCCACATTATAGGATTTAATTTTTTGTTTTCCTATAAAGTTTCATCACTTTTGGCATGTGGACATGTAAAAATCATCTGGGTTGTGCGAAAATATATTAGGCTAGCATTTAAAAAATCTTGAATTTTATTCACGTATTCACCTGTGTTTCTTTTTCTTCTTCCTTACAAAGGAAGCTATCACTTGTAACAAAGAATAAAAAATTAAGAGGAAAAACATTCAATCAGTTAAAATGGAGAAACCCTTTAACTTAGTCAAATAGTATAAAGAGCATTTCTTCTTAATTGAAAAGTTTGATCATATAATTACCCAACATTCAGTTATGTAAATGGATTTTGTTTTTATTGTTCTTTCCATTGTGTATTGTATTCTACCCCAAAATTATTTAATACAACTAGAAAAAATAATAACTAAAATGCATCTGGAAGAACAAAAGGCCAAGGCTATCAAGGGATTTAGTGAAAAAAATTGAAGGATAGAGGCCTGATTGTAACAAATCTCAAACTAAACTATAAAACAGTAATCATCAAGACCATCTGGTACTAGCTAAGAAATAGAGTAATGGATCAATAGAAAAGATTAAGTAATCAACACATGGCGGTTAATGGCTATAGCAAGTTAATGTTTGATAAACTCATTGTATATTGTATTTGTTGCATACAGTATTTTCCCATTCTGCTTTTGTTTTCTCTGCTTAGGATTCCCATGTTTCTCTAAATTCTTCATAATTGTAACTTCTCATGGCACAGTAATATTACATTACATCTGAGTGCTACAGTTGTTTTAGCCTTTTCCTAATGAATAGGCTACTTACTAAGACGGCTCACCAAATTTTGAGCTTATTGTGGTATGTGATATGAGAGGTTGGTTTAAATGTATTTTGTGCCATAATGCTTTCCAGTTTTCCAAACTTTTCTTTTCAAATAATGAGTTTTCTCTCAAGGAAGTTTTGTTCTTAGGTTATAAGTAGAACATCTGCCTCTCAGCTTCCCTTGCCATTCTTCCCACCAAACATTCTTCATTGCCTAGCTCTTTACAATTTCATTGGCTGTTCTCAATGCCTCCATCATTAGCCCTATTTCTTGGCATCTATGACTTCCTTCAAGTCTCAGCTAAAATCTTACCTTTATTTAAAAACAACACAAATTCTTTTATGATTTCCAGTGTCCTCCTTATATTGATCATGTCCAAATTTATCATGTTCATACCTTGTTTGTATATAGTTTGCATATTATTTCCACATTATATTGTGAGTACCTTAAGAGCAAGGGATGGCTTTTTCCTTTTTTCTTTTTTTGTATCCCCAAGTACTCACCATGGAACTTGATAAATCATTGTTGACAGAAAGCTATGTTGAATTTAGGATGGCTATGAGATATCTAGTTGAGCTTAGGAAAAAGATTAGGGGTTGATATCTAGATCTTGGTGTCATTTGTGTAGACATGATAAATGAATTCATGTAAGGTCACTAAGAAAGAAAGTATAGGGAGAGAATAGAATCAAGGTATAAAAAAGGAATTAGATTTGGAAGGAACTTCCATAAATACCTAGTCCAATCTGGATCCAAAATGAATTCTCACTATAACATAATTAATAAGTGGTCTTCCAGCTTTTATTTTAAACATTGATTGGTTTCACAGCTTTTCTGAAAATTGTTCCACATTTCAATTGAAATATATTTTAATCCTATTTTTATCTGACCTTTTTCAGAGAAGTAGAATTGTTTGATTTTGTTTCATTGTTTTCATTTAAAATTTATATCAAATAATATTTTTGTAATGCATCTTACTACAGACTAAAGAAGTGTGCTAAGGGAAGTAACCTACTCTATAAATAATATAATCTACACTATTACTTAACTATAATTAAAACTCAGTGGGAAATGGCTTTATATGATGATTTTTTGGACACTTTTAGGTCTTTCTATGAATGAAGTTATAGTATTTATTATGTTCTTCACTGATTTTGTTGCCCATTTTTTCTTCCAATTTCCCCCATATTCTATCTTTGGTGGATTCTGAAAACTATAGCAGAGTTACCATATAGCTAATATTACATGTATAGATTTGAATATAGGTAAGCAGAGTGTATGGTTTTGTGGAAACTACTGATGTCATTAAAATATGTTTAATATAAAATTTCAGAGAAACAGAAATAGAAAAAAAGTGTTATAAAAGTGAGGGTTATAGAATAGAATTCTGTATTGGATGGAGCTAGCTGTTAAATTAGATTTTTCAGGTTCCCATTCTGTGCCAACTGGGACCCCACTGGATTAGAGGATGCAATTCATATTATATAGGAGAGCAGTTTTATATTCACATAGTAGTTTAATTCTCATAAGATGAAACTTGTTGATGTTATTTTATACTATTATTTTAATAATTTAATTTTTATTTTAATAATATACTATAAATATAATAGATTTATTTATATACCAGATAATCATACCTAATCAAGCTATCTACTATAGAAGATTTTGCATATTCCCATTCTGCCATAGATTTCATTCAGCAACACTTATTTCTGGAAATTGCAGAAGTGTGATATATTTCTATATTAAAAAGCATGAACTATGTGGCCAACTGTTAATGTGCAGTACCAGTGTATTTTTTAAAAACATTTTGTTAATATCTTTTATTTTATAATATTTTTATTTCCTGATATCCTCTTCATTAGATCTCTCCTTTTAACAAAGAAAAATAAATTAATCAAAACTTACTCCTTGGCTCTGCTTAACAGCATCTGCAGCAAGTATTTGTCATTATCTGCCTTCTGTGATCAAGACTGACCATTATATTTAATCTGAATTCAATATTTTTAATGTAACACCAATTTATTTTAAAGGAAATGTCTGAAAATGGCATTGTTTAACATTTCAAATGAATATGCTTCCTTATTTTAAATGCATTTTTCATTAATTATTGAAATCTTTGGAAGTGATGTCAGATGGTTTCATCTCTTTCTTTAATAGGTTGCATAGCTCGGACAGTGAGTTCACCAAACCAACACCTGTTGCGAACTGATGATGTCATCAGCTGCTGTTTAGACCTAAGTGCCCCAAGCATTTCATTCCGAATCAATGGACAGCCAGTTCAAGGAATGTTTGAGAATTTCAATATTGATGGCCTCTTTTTTCCAGTTGTTAGTTTCTCAGCAGGAATAAAGTTAGTATTTCTGATGGTGACTTTTTTTTTTTTGGCTTTCCCAACTTCTTTTATTTTGACAGAAAATTGTATAGTTATTCCCCCATCATCTTTAATCTTTATTTACCTCTCATTTTTGCATGTATGCCTGATTGCATTTTGTCTGTTTCTTGAAAGACAATAAGATTAAAGATTGTGAAATCTGTTCATTTACTCTTCTGCAAAGGTGTGAGCAGAATAGAAATTAGTTCAGGCAAGCTAGAGTTTTAGAAATATTTCAAGTTCATTTCTTGCTATTTAAGATATAACATGTTTGACCATATTTCTTTTAAGAAATTATAAAGCAAATAGCTTTTCTGAATTTGTCACTCGTTTTGCGTTAGTTCTCAGATCTTACGCTCCTAACTTCTGTCTGCCATAGCCTGATGAGTATACATTATTGCACAAGTACCTTTTCTGGAGTATGATTATGTCAAAACTATTTCAATATATAAACAAGTTACTATAGGCAAATGTGGCACAGTGGAACACTTGTCTTGGAGTGAGAAAGACTTAATTTAAAATTAAGCAAACATGGAAGTGACTTGTCTCAGATCACATAACTAGGAAATTTCTGAGGCCAAATTTGAACTCAGGCCTTTCAGACTCCAGGCCCAGAACTTTATCCACTGTACCACCTCATTTCATATAGAAAATATAATTGATATCTCTTATAAACTTTAACTACTACAGATCCATCATATATTTACTCAGAAATGAAGCTTAATTTTTATTATTTGAGAGATTATTTGCAGTTTATCATTCTGATCAAGAAGTAACATATGAAAAAAAGGGAAAGTATGGAAAATTAAGTTTCTTCCCTTTTTCCCGTGTCTGTAAGGGAACAAACCAGTACTATTTCTAAAGTTTCTAGAATATTCATGTATAAATTTTTTTCTTATTCTCTCCTTTTCTTTTTATTGGGTAAGGATAGAATTTAAATCAAAGATGAAATTGTAAGGTAAAAAAATGTTATGGCCACTTTGCAATAAGATGTTCTAATGAAATTAGAACTATTCAGATCCACTCTAATTAGATAAACTGTAACCACTCTTAAATACTATATCCTTAAAATCAGATAACATTAAAAGGAAGATTACAAAAAGAAAGTTACAAGAGAGTTCTGAGAATTCATTTCAAAAAAATTAATATATGGAAAGCATTTTATAAACTTTAAATACAACATAAATATCTTCTTAAAGCTTATCTTACAGATTTTTAAACCAAGTTCAATTTGACAAAAAAGAGTGCCATATGCTTGGACAACATTGTAGAAAGCTTGTCTTATTTTAAAGGCAATATGAAAAAGAATCGAGAATGAAATCTTTGAGAGATACACCTCTGCTTTTGATATAATGATTATGTTGAGAAAATATTTTGGTTTGAAGAATTTATAAAGACCAATAAGATCATTCCTTTGGTTTTTAGTAAATACATGAATATGATGGGGCCCTGACAATATTTCATTGGAATCTTGAACAGTGAGAACATATCTAACATTTTTTGTCAACTTAGCCTAGTACTCTGTCCTTGTGTAAACTTAAGTTTCTACTAATATTAATACTTTACTTTTGGGGGCTTGATACTTCACAAATATACTCACATTTTCTCTTTTTATCCTCAAAACATCTGTGAAGTAGATATTACAGGTATGTTTAGGGATAATAGTGATTATGGATCATAAAATTGAGGTCTATAGTTTAAATGACTTTTCTATGCTTGTATAGCCAGAAAATGCCAGTAGGTGAATGCTAGTTCAAGTTTTGTGACTCATATTCTACTGTTTATAACACTGCACCATATTGCTGATTAGTGTATACGTGTATTATGGGGTTATTTTGCTCTTAAGAGAAAACTCCATGGATTTCAAGTTATTTATTCAGTGGAAATACTTTGATTTATCTACATCCACAGGATCTTGTACTTTTTCCTTTTGAAAAATATAATGATCTATATCCTAATTTACTAGGGCATGTCTTAGACACTAAGAGAAATTTGATTTATTATTTAATGATTGTAAAGATGGTAACTCCAGATAATACTAATTGTACATTTAGATTTAATTTATCTTTCTGAGTAAATATATGAATATTTTGCCTGAATTATGACTTTCTGTTATTTTTTTGATGATTAGGGTACGCTTTCTTCTTGGAGGTCGGCATGGAGAATTCAAATTCCTTCCTCCACCTGGCTATGCTCCTTGCTTTGAAGCTGTCTTGCCAAAAGAAAAGTTGAAAGTGGAGCATAGTCGAGAATACAAGCAAGATCGAACATACTCAAGAGATCTACTGGGCCCTACTGTTTCTTTATCACAAGCAGCCTTCACACCAGTCCCTGTGGATACTAGCCAGGTAGGAAAACCTCCTGACACCCTTTTGCATTTAATTAAGCCAGTGATTCTCTCTGGTGATCTCAGTATTTGTATTAGTCATTAAACAGTACTTTAAAATTTTAATGTATAAAATAAACATAAGACCAATCAGCACTTCTTTGTTTTGTAAATACTAATGTATAATTAGATTTTTAGTTTTAATTTTTGTGTATTAATATTGTTATGTAGAATCTGTTTTGTAAGTCAAATAGCAATTTAACATATGGGCAGGAAAGTGGATCAGTAGATTGAGAGCCAGGCCTAGAGACTAAAGATGGGAGGTACTGGGTTCAAATGTGCTCTCACATAATTTCTAGCTCTGTGACACTGGGCAAGTCACTTAACCCCCACTAGCAATTGTTACTCTTTTGCTTTGTAGCTGATACAGTGTATTGATTCTAAGAAGAAAGATAAGGGTTTTAAAATAAATAATAATAACAATTGAGTGGAACAACTCTAAAACTCTAGAAGAATGTAGAATATATCTCAGATGATTAAATGTATATTTATCTCACTGATGAAGTCCAAAGTTGTATAGAAGTCACTAATGAGGTGAGATTGTCTTTTAAGGTCTTTTAAATAACTTGTCCATTATTCATCTCTTTATCTGTTGATTGTCTTTGGATTCTTTAATGAAGTAGTAAAATAAACCCAAAATATTTTTTCAGGTGAGATATACATGACATGTCTATCAGGCATAAATTATTTAGGTATAATACTTATAGTTTAACAAAGATAACTCTTTGGTTGCTTTCCATAGCTTAAATCTGGCAAGTTATCAAGATCCTAAAGTAGTAAATGCCATGATCTGATAGCCTCTGACACTAACATGCTATCAGTATAGGAAAGGGCTCAAAAATGGTAAAGTATTCTGTTGTTGTTAATCTTGTGACAGTCATCAGTTCTGAACCTCTTTATAATACTTTGTGTCTAAAGCCTCAGAGAGCCTAGATCACAGCTCTTTGAACAGACTTTGCCAAATGCATACAAAGTACAGAAGAAAGACAAAAGTACAGCCTCATTGTTAGCTTGATTCCACAGATTGTTCCTGCTTTACAGTAATGGAGTCTCACATGTCCCTTTTATTTTCCCTTTTAAAGGGAGAGCATATTATTTTTTAGCAGGATTATCAGAACTATTTTAACAGTGCCATCTGAAAGGCCTACATTCTACCTGCTTTTATGATCTTCAGGCATATTCCTGATTCTATATGACATAAATAACCACTACTTCCAACACTTTTACACATCAAAATAAAGAAATAGAAATTAGATACTGCTATATGCAAATTACTTAGTGACTGAACTAAATGGAAGTTATACTAATCTTCTTTGTGGAAAAGGGTGATAAATTAAAACAAAATGTATGTCTAAAACTCTTTTTTTCTTTATTAATAGTTTATTAAAATTTGACTAACAATGGCATATTAAATATAAATAGGCAGAATTCAGAGAAACATGAGCCAGTTTAGACAGTGAACTGGAAAGGCTCAGAAAAGGTACAAAGTTCATTGCCATAAGATATTAATTCTCACAGGGAAACATTGTTATCCTTCAAAGCACTGACTATGGGAGCTTTGAATGAATGTTTTTGAATAAATGATATTTAGCTTTTTATTCTTTTTTTAAATATTAATTTTTAGAAAAGTTAACATGGTTGCATGATTCATGCTCTTACTTTCCCTTCATCCCCACCAGCGTCCCTCCCCCATAGCCGCTGTGCATTTCCACTGGTTTTAACATGTGCCATTGATCAAGACCTAGTTCCAAATTGTTAGTTGCATTGGTGTGGTAGTTTCAAGTCTACATCCCCAATCATGTCCACCTCAACCCATGTGTTCAAGCAGTTGCCCCTCTTCCGTGTTTCCACTCCTGCAGTTCTTCCTCTGAATGTGGGTAGCGTTCTTTTCCATAAATCCCTCAGAATTGTCCTGGGTCATTGCATTTCTGCCAGTACAGAAGTCCACCACATTCTATTTTACCACAGTGTATCAGTCTCTGTGTACAATGTTCTTCTGGCTCTGCTCCTTTCGCTCTGCATCAATTCCTGGAGGTCTTTCCAGTTCACATGGAATTCCTCCAGTTTATTATTCCTTTGAGCACAATAGTATTCCATCACCAGCATATGCCACAATTTGTTCAGCCATTCCCCAATTGAAGGGCATACCCTCATTTTCCAGTTTTTTGCCACCACAAAGAGTGCGGCTATAAATATTTTCGTACAAGTCTGTTTATCTATGATCTCTTTGGGGTACAAACCCAATGATGGTATGGCTGGATCAAAGGGCAGGCATTCTTTTATAGCCCTTTTAGCTTTTTATTCTTGGCAATTTAAGCACCTGTCAGTTGTTGCCATAGTATTCCTGTCATCTTTGTACTTACTTATCAGTTCACATGGCAAACTAGGCTTGGCTCAAAAAAGACCCCAAATAGTAATATTCAAAGAAAAACCATATTGAATGTCTGATTTGAGATTTCCTTTTTTTTTTTTTTACCCTTAATTTCGGTGCATTGTCTCATAGGTGGAAGAGTGGTAAAGGTGGGCAATGGGGGTCAAGTGACTTGCCCAAGGTCACACAGCTGGGAAGTGGCTGAGGCCGGGTTTGAACTTAGGACCTCCTGTCTCCAGGCCTGACTCACTCCACTGAGCTCCCCAGCTGCCCCTGAGATTTCCTTTTTTATTAATTATAATAGTTAATAAGACATTCATTTTTATTAATGCAATTAGTGATACAGCAGCTGTGAAATAGTGGATTGAAAGCTATCAGAGCCAGGTTGCAAGTCACCCCTCTGACCCATATTGACTATGTGACTCTGGACAAGTCATTTTATCTCTTAGTAATCTGGGCAACTTTCTAAGAATATAAATTAAAAAGAAGATCCTAACCTGCTTTGTTAAGAGATACTCCTCTTAGAGCTTCCTTTAACAATGAAATTCATATATAGTCCTTTTCCCCCCTATTTCTGATTAATGACGAGCAACTGACAAGTACTTTATTGAAGTGGTTAAAAATGTATTCTCCTCTTCTTTTAGATTGTTTTGCCTCCTCATCTGGAAAGAATCAGAGAAAAATTAGCAGAGAACATCCATGAGTTATGGGTAATGAATAAAATTGAACTCGGCTGGCAATATGGACCGGTATGTGATTTTTGAAATTTATTTTAAAGTTTTTTAAGTTAATCTTTCTGGAAAACAGTCCTCATTACAATTATCCTTCAGTTTTCAAATTTTTATTCACAAGTAAGAAAATGAAAAATATAACACCATTTTTGAACAATTTTTTCTTTAGCCGAAAGAATGAAATTATTGGCTTACTTATTATAGTATTAGTTTCTTTACTGTTCATAAATTTAATTATTTGGGGAAAAATAAGGTAGAGATGTGTTTACAATTTTAATTTACACTTACAAACTATAAACTTTATTTTCTCACTTAACTATAATGCCTTATTAGATAGGAAAACTTATAATTTCAAATTAATTCAGTGTCACTTTTGCCACTTATTTGGTTTTTTAATCCATTTTATTAATAACTCAAGCCCTTGATCCATTTTTGTTATCATAAAAGCTATTCTGCTAAAGAACAAAGACAGCTTTTACTGTTTTGTTTTTTGTACATGGAAGATAGAATGAGAAACAAATAGAAAATCTTTTTCTTTTTTTATATTATGAATTTATGGTGTCATAAACCCCTCTTAATTCATTACTATACATTCATATCCTGGTATTTAGTTGTTTTCAGTCATGTCTGAATCTTCATGATATCATTTGGGGTTTCTTTGAAAGAGAATACTGAAGGGGATTGCCATTTCTTTCTCCTGTTCAGTTTATAGATAAGGAAACTGAGGCAAACAGAGTTAAGTGACTTGCCATGGGTCACATAGCTGGTAAGTGTCTGAGGCTGGATTTTGATTTCAGGTGTTCCCGACTTCAGGCTTGGCATTTTTTCTACTGTGCTGTTGATGTCCTACATGTAACTTAGTCCGTTTATTTAACGGAAAAGTAGTTATGATATTCTCATTAAGATAGTACTTTTATTCCTAGATTCCATAGTATTTGGAAAGTGTTAGACCAATTTTCACATCTTGGTAAAGTAGATTGTGCAATAAATTCTTACTTTATTTTGCAAAGGAGTAAATTAAGGCACTGGATGAGCAAATAATTTGCTAGGTCATATGCTAGGCTAAGAGTTATAACTGATGCTTTGATCCAAAACATCCCAAAATGAAATC
The DNA here is from genome assembly GCF_016433145.1 of Gracilinanus agilis. NCBI lineage: Eukaryota > Metazoa > Chordata > Mammalia > Didelphimorphia > Didelphidae > Gracilinanus > Gracilinanus agilis. The sequence continues at coordinate 149,141,166 of NC_058133.1, read as the reverse complement.
ATTATTATTCCCCATAAACCCTCTGATTTTTCCCCACTTTTCCTATTACTGTCAATGGTACTACCATCTTAGTCCCCCAGGCTTGTAACCAAAGTATCATCCTTATCTCCTCACTATCTCTCCACTTTCCCATCTAATCTCTTCCCAAAGTCTGTCAATTTTACCTTTGCAGCATCTCTCAAATGTACCTCATTATCTCATTTCTTAATCTGTACTATTGCACTAGTCTATTGCTGGGTCTATCTGCCTCAAGGGTCTCCCCACTCCTTTCCATTCTCCATCCCCCAAAGCGAATTTACTTGAGTGCAGATCTGACCATATCACTCTCTACTTGAACTGCACTGGCTTTCTATCATCTTTAGGAACAAATACAAAGTTTTCTGGTTTTCAAATCCCTTGATAATTATACCTTATGTCTTCTGTCTCCACATACTCTTTGATCTAGTGACATTGGCCATCTAGCTGTTCCACAGATGAGACACTCCGTCTCTCAGCATCAAGCATTTTCTTTGGCTATTCTCCCTTCCTAGGTTGCTCTCCCTCTTCATTTCTGCCTCTTGCCTTCCTTGAAGAACCAACTAAAATCACATTTTCTACAGAAAGCCCTCCCCAAAAATCTCTTAATTCTAGTACTTTCCTCCATTAATTATTTTCTATTTATCCTTCATATAGCCTGATTGTACATATGTGTTTGCTTGATGTCCCCTCACTGCCATTGTGAGTTGCTTGAAGGGAGGAACTGTCTTTTTCTTTATATTAAGGGTACAAATCCCAATACCTGGCTCATAGTAGGTGCTAATATGCCTAAAATGCCTAATAAATAGTTCTTTGCTGCTGCAAATATGTTCATGTATATGGATCTCTTATTTCTGCTTTTATTAGCATTTATAATACATTCAAACCTGCTACTCATACTGTTAATGCAAACTGGTTACAATTTTCCTCCTTTTCTTATTTCTACTTGCCTAGAACTTCAACACACATGCATTCTCTCCTGTTCCTTCCTTTGGATCTAGATTGGAACTCTTTCACATGTCTTATTTCTTTGCTATTCTAATCTAGCACTCTTTGAACCTTCTTCTGTTTGCTTTCACCAGCCATATCGCAATTAATCTTCCCTTCACTAAGTATTATTTTCCGTTTTAGATTATTCCCAATTAAATGTTTACAGTGTTTCAGTATCAGGACAGAGATTTCTAAGAACTAAAGCAATTTCCCAGTAAAACCCATATTATTAATATTTCCAGAAAAAACAGGTTTAAACAATCTACATCATTCTTTTTGCAATGAAAACTATAACAGTATAATCAATAATCCAAAGGAATCCATATTTTTAAAAAATGATTTACCATTTAAACAACAGGTCTAACACAGTGCTACATCAAATTCATGATCAACACTGTTATCAAGAAATTAAAAGTAAATAATCTGAGTAGGGTCAAACGAAATGCAATTTGGGTGTGAGGAAGGATAAAGGGAATATTAGGGGAATAAGGAAATGAAGGTATGGGAAGGTATATAGGAGATAAGGGAAATGGGGAATGTAGGAGAATGTAGGAGAAATCTCAAACAGGTTTATTCCCAAAGGCTTGAGATGGAGAATACAGGGAGGAAACTAGGGCCAGTAAGAAACGTTTAGGTTTGGCTGGAGGGTTCTCTTGTTAGTTTCTCCAGTCTCTTTTGGGAGGAGTCGAGAGGGCCCCTCCCTGCCAGTCAAACTGATGGCTGGAGGAAGTCTCGGGGCGGTACTTCCTGCCAAGATGGATACCCGAGTTTTTCAAGAAATAAAAGAAAATGATTCCTTCTTCTTGAGCCCTTGTCTTAATTTTTGACACAATGATTCACCAAAAGGTTTGAGTAGGTAACAAGGAGATTTATTAATACCAGGGTCAGTCAGAAGTGGGGAGGGGTTCAGGGTTTTCTAACTGCTGCTAGGGAGAGGGGTGAGGGTGGGGGATGGGTCGCGGAGAGGTTTAGACAGAGAGAGCCTGGCTCTCCCAGTCAGGAAGATTTGACTGCCTGTTAAGAAAAGTCTTTATCAAATCTAGAGGTAACTTATTTGAGGATACTCTAATTATCTAAAGAAACTAAAACCCACAATGTTTAATCACCAAGCCCTCCCTTCCAAGCAGAACCCAAAGGAAAATCAGGGAAAGGGAGGGATGGAGATGGGAGATCAGGGAGAGGTCCAGAGATATGAGATAGGTCCAAATTTCCCAAAAACAAAATAAGCACAGGCCGAGGCCGAAGCAATTAGGCCAAAGCAAAATCCTCCAGCCACAGCAAAAGCCAGAAGGCAAAAGCCCCCTCAGTTGGAACTTCACCTCCATTTATAGCTTTAAGTTCTAACTGACTTTCTGAAGATTCTAAGATGTTTAACTGACTTTTTGTGACCGTTAGAAATTACAGAAGCAAAAAGTTTCTGTTAGCCACCTTGCATTACAACACTTATTTTATCCATAGTAAAAATTGGTGAACTGAGATAACTTCTTATAAAATCATAAATGTCTAATATATGGATTTTGTAACAATCATATTGCAAACCATTCTTATCCCAATAATATTTATTCTAATAACTTTATAAATTAACTTATAGCTCTCTAATCTTTTAGTTTTCTCAATTCCTGCCTTATGATATTAGCACACAATATCATTAAACAAAATTACTAATTTTACCAAACTTTCATTCTTTAGGTATAATATCAACTATTATACTTTTGTATTACTGTTATTCTGATATTTACTAAAAATGGAGCACCAAAAATCCTTTAAAATGCTTTATTATCAAGTATAAAAATCTTTAACACAACAACTAACTTCTGGAAATTATTCACTGAAATTATACACAAAGTTTCCATAAATAAATGTCATGTAGAGTTCCAGTTGCTTACTTAAACAAGTTTCTATTCTTTTGGGAGCAAGAAGACAATTCTTAAGAATTCAAATACATAATAGCCATATAGCCTTTGGGTAACTTGCTCAGCTTCACATTGGTGGAGGGTGATGTCAGAGACCTTTAATCAAATTTTGCTAATGATGCCAAAATTGTAAACTGAGGCAGGATCCTTCAGGGATCATTATCATTCTGTCCCTTAGATAATCTTCTTCTTTTGGGACAATGGGACTTCAGTCCTATAGGGTTCTTGACTCAGTTTACAGAGACAAAATCTGTCTTAAAATGAAAGGGATTTATTGAGAGAGTAAAATTAAAAATGCATGTGGAGAGAAGCCTTCCCAGCAGGGACCAAGAATTCAGGAATGAAAGTCTTGGTGGCCTCAGTGGCTGGACTTAGTAGGGGTTTCTGATAATCATACTATATATTATTACATATACACACAACCCTGCCTTCCCTCCCTCCCTCTCTCCCTCCCTCCCTTCATTCCTTCCTTGCTTCCCTCCTTGCTTCATTGCTTCTTCCCTTCCTTCCTTCTTCCCTCCCTCCCTTCCTTTCTTCCTTCATTTCTTCCTTCCTTCCTTGCTTCCTTCCTCCCTTCCTCCCTTGTTTGCTTGCTTCCTTCCTCCCTCCCTCTCTTGTTTCCTTCCTTCCTCCCTCCATTGCTTCCTTCCTTCCTCTCTCCCTCCCTTGCTTGCTTGCTTGCTTCCTTCCTTCCTTTGTTCCTGATGTGGAAATATTTTTTGTAAAATTATCCTTATTTGTAATTTTTTTAACCTCAATGAGTGGGAAAGGGAGAAAGTAGAGGGATAGAATTCAGAACTAAAAATAAAATATTACTGAATTTTAAACTAAAAACAATATCATGGCTAAATAGAAATGGAAGCTCAAGAAGTTTGATAAACTTATTTTAAATGGTAGGAGGATAAATTATGATTCTTTACACAAGTAGAGAGTAGATGTTGCCAAATATCTTTAAAAAAAAAAAACCACTAATGTATGCCCAAGCTGGTGGTAATTTTTATAATATTGTTTTTTGAATAACTTGACAATTTTCCCTCTTGCATTTTATATCTTTACATTTTATATATTCCTTATCATTTTTTTTGAAATTTTGAGGCAACTCATATTAACTATTATTTTTCAGGTCAGAGATGACAACAAGAGACAACACCCCTGTTTAGTAGAATTCTCTAAGCTACCAGAACAAGAACGCAATTACAATTTACAGATGTCCCTTGAGACACTAAAGTAAGTTTCCTTCATGTTTTATCATATACTTGCATTGTAAGGGAAAAGGGGGAAAAATTATAATTGCAGGTTTTTTGTTAGTTTGTTATTGATTCAAGTTTTATGTAATCCACAATAACGGATAGATAATATATTTGACTTTAGTCATATTTTTCAAATTTTTTTTATCTTTACTGGTAATAGTATATTAGTTGATCTTCTAATATACTATTTAATTTACAGGGATATTAATAGGCAGGCTCTTTTCAAACTACAAGCTTTATATAAATATGAATTGCTTATGTAACAAAAGGGTTAATTTTCATTTTTTATTGTATTAATATCACTTATTTTATACCCTTCTTAACCAATGAGCCCCTTGTTGTTATTGTCATCATCATCATCCTCTATAAGCACTTATTAATCAGTTACCAGTTACCAGGTATAGTGTGCTAAGTGCAAGAGATAAAAAGAAAGGCAAAAACATGGTCCTCACCCTTCAGGGACTCTAATGGAGGAGATAATGTACAAAAAATTATTTACATTTAAATATTATTTATAACAGAAGAAAGAGAAATAAAAGAGGAAAAAAAGAATAGTTTAGCAAAACTAACATATCAGCCTTTTCTGACAGAATATATAATATTCCATACCCTTATTTCTCTAAATACAAAAATCGAAGGAGGTACATTTTCTCCTCTCTTCTTTTAGCCTAAGTTTGGTAATTTTAAAGAATTGAATTTCTTTTTATCTAAATTTTTTCCTACAGAGGCAGTTCTTTCCATTTATATTGTTGTAGTTAACTGTATATTTTGCTTTCATGATTCTGCTAATCTCATTTTCAGTTCTTATAAATCTTACCTTATTGCCCTTAATTCTTCATTTTAGTTGCTTCTTATAGCACTCCAATAATTCTATTTATGTATCAGTTTGTTTAGTTATTTCCTAATTGATGGTATCTATTTTGTTTCCCAATTTTTTGCCACCATAATAACTATGACTATAAACATTTTTTAAACCCTTACCTTCCGTCTTAGAATCAATACTAGGTATTGGTTCCAAGGCAGAAGAGTGGTAAGGGCTAGGCAAGTGACTTGCCCAGGGTCACACAGCTAGGCAGTGTCTGAAGTCAAATTTGAACCCATGACCTCCTGTCTCTGGGCCTGCCTCTCAATCCATTGAGCCACCCATCTGCCCCCTAACTATAAACATTTTAATAAAACTTTCTATCTCTATTCTCCTTATGATATATGCCTAGCAATATGATCTCTGGGTCAAAGAATTTAAATATTTTAGTCTTTTCTCAGAATGGTTTGACCAGTTCACAATTCCATCTACAATGTATCAATGTGCCTAAATTTCCACAGACCTTCTAACATGGACAATTCTCATTTTTGATCATCTTTGACAACTTACTGGTTATGAGTTAGAACATCAAGGTTGGGTTTTTATTTCTCATTTTTCTTATTAGGGATATGAAACTATTTGATGGACTAATTTTCAAAAGTCTTGGAAAATTATCTTGTGAAATTTGCCAATTACTTTGCACACATCACAATGATATCAGGTTACAGAATATTTGTAATTTAGAAAAAATTAAAAACGATTCTTGTTAGATTTGTCAAGAAGTATAATATTTTCCCCCTTTTTAACATACCCTTAAGATACAGATAACTTACTTTTTCCATCCAAGTTCATATCTTAAAAATATTTTTTCTTTTTTAGGATGATGTAGGAACACAATGAAAACTTTATTTGGTTAATTTGTAAAGACAGCTTTGTGGAGATAGTTGTTTTGAGACATTCTTTGCCACACATTTACATGTTAATTAGCATTGTTTTCACTCTCCTTTCTTGCTAAACTTCTAGAAGAAGATCTGTAATGCTTCTTCCTTAATTTTCTCAATTTCCTCAGTGTTCTGGCATTGAAATCCCTGTATTCTGCCTTTTGTTCCTGTCTTTTCCCTGAAATTGTTTTCTCCATATGTAATGAATATCTATTTTATAGGTAAATCCAATGGTGTTCTTCCGATTCATCTTTTTAATGTACTTAACATGATTCATCATCTTCTGTGCCTTAGTACTCTTTTTATTACATAGCTTCTACAAAATTATTCTTGACTGTTTTTCTTACTGTTTTTCAGAATACTCTTCAGTTTTGTCTGTGAACACATTTTCCCCTAAATGTACTCATTCCTTTGACCTTTTTCTTTTTGTATGCTGGCATTTCCTTTTGTAATGTTAATCATATTCAATCAATTCAGTTTTCACCTCTGTTATTTCAAAATTTTGGTACTTCAATAGATTTATACTCTGACTTAAGTACTCCATGTATTGATGTATATGGCAAACTTAGCTATATCTTCTTGTCCTTGGACATTTCTGTCCATATTTTTTAGTATGTATCCTACACTGATATTAGACCCAATAGTCTTAGAGCTCTAGGTTTTTGAAAGAAAAATAAAAACAAACTATTACCCTCTGTTTTAGAATCGATACTATGTATGGGGTAGATAATGGAAATTAAGTGACTTGTCCAGGAAGTGTCCAGAGCAGTGTCTGATGAAGTACCTGTGGTCAAATTTGAATACAGGACACAGCTAGGAAGTATTTGAGGATAGATATGAACCCAACACCTCTTGTCTATGGACCTGGCTCTCAATCCACTGAAACACTTAGCCTCCCCACTCTAGGTCTTTTGACATTAAATTGGAACCAATGGAAAGCAAAGGCTGTTTGTGTTCTCATAAGTAACATATATCTGTTTTGTGTTGCTAAACATGTCATCCCAGTTCTTTTTAGAGTATCTAATTTTATGATGAAATATTCAAATTTTTATGTGTAATTCTTTTTTGTTAGAAACGTGTTACAGCCCAATGATGTCTGCCACATGCCTTTCCATTTTTCTTTAAGAGAAGAATGGTTTTGTAAATTCTTTGGCAAATATATTCGATTTTTGTATTTTTTAACGATAAGAACACTGGTATTAAAGGATAGATTTTTTTAGGAAAAAAAGGGTCATTGAACTCCCCACAGTTTTTCTAAAGGCAGTTAAGCAATGCACTTTTATCCCATTAAGTTCTGGCCACAATCCATTGTCCATTGGTAATGTCTGTTCATGATAACTAATAGAAGACACTCACTTATAAGCTGCCCCTTCAACTGCAAATCACATTCTGAACAAATGTTTTCTTTCATTCACATGGTTTTTCCTGTGTAGATATTTAGGTCAAGCCCATTTGAGTGCTTGTACATTTCATTCAGGAAATCCTGGGGAGTATTGTAGTCAACACAATGTAATAAATAGACAGGAACATATGAAGGACTTATATATATTTAGAAAATCCTTTGATTTGGACACTCTACAGGACAGTGACAAGCACTTTAGTGAGCATTTATCACCACATTTAATGCCATATTTGATATTAATAATCAAGTGTGTTAAAAAGCAGTTATCTCTTGGGGTTCACCAGTTCCTCTTGAATGATTTTAACATATGTATGTGAGACACCTTTCTGGAAGAGAATTTTTAAAGTAGCCTTTTGAAAGGTTGAATGAAATATTTCTTCTAAAAATAATAATCTTAATGAGATATTTTATTTTCTTATTTAGTAGTTTTCTTATTTGCCTTGTTTAAAAGTAGTAACAATGGTGAATTTTTTCCATCTATATAGTGTTTTTCAGGTATCTTGTAGAATAACTTCTTCAATTCCTATAAGTTTGTGTTGCCTCCAGTGTGGAGTATCTCTGAATATATTTACTATTTTTCAGACATCTATTTTTTAGACGTAAAGTATTTACACTTCTGTAGGACATTGGATACTCTTATATTAGAGTCCACATGCAAATATAATGCTTTCACTATCATTAAAAGAGAAAATAGAAACCTTGGCAGACCTTTTTAACTTTTCCTCAGTTTATTTTCTAGCTATTTCATCTTTAATTCCCTCACAATTATTTCATAATTGGATCTCTGACCAAGCTTTGTTTCAATTTCCTTTTCCTACTACCTCTTCTTTTTTTAAAAACATAAAGCAATGCTTTTCATGCTTTTACATCATACTCTGCATTAAGAATTTACAAATGTTTATTGTCACTGTTGCCCATGGCAGTTATATTCCTGCTTTGCAAGCCAAAGAGATAGAGGGCTATCTGTAAAACCCCTTTTGAGACTTTTCTTACCTCTTCATTATACTGACTGATTTATAGATACACACAAAGATACATACATATATATATGTGTATCTGAGGGAAAGTGATAATCAAGGTGATAATGGTAGTAGTTTGTAGGCATATATGAATATAGTTATACATACAGATACATATAAATATATGTGTATTTGAACACACATATTTATTTGTAAGTACAGGTATATATCCAGTCAAAATCTCTGCTTTGAATTTCAGTCCCAAATTCCTAACTGCTTTCTGAGCATGCCCATCTTGATGTGCCTCCAGCTTCTTAATCTCAACATATCAAAAACTGACCATATCTTCTTCCCTCCAAAATCTTCCCTCCATCTAGGTTCTTCATTTCCTTTGATGGAACTACTATCCTTGAATTTACTCAGGCTTGTATACTTATAATCATTCTTGATTTTTTTCTAATCACTTTCCATACCTAATTAATTGCCAAGTTCTATAAATTTTACCTCTACACTGTATCTCACATTCATCTTATCCTTTCCATTCCTTTCAGCCTTCATAAATTTTTGTCTAGGTTATTGTAATAACCACCTCACTAATTTCTCTGACTCCAATTTCACTCTTCTATAATCAATCTGTGATTAAATTGCTAAAGTAATTTTGGAATAAAAGGAAGTTTGTCATTAAGAATAAATTTGACAATGCAAATTCTACTCTTTGTTCTTGGTTATTATCCTTTATGACCACACATACCATCCTTTCCTATATGACATTCTTTCAAATTCTTTAAAAAATTTTATAAATTAATTTTTTCAGATTACATATCAACATAATTTATTAATTTTTGTTTTCGGGTATTTGTTCTCTCTCCCTTTTACTACTCCCACTTCCCTAAGAAGGCAGGTAATATGATATAGGTTATATATACTATCACATAATACATATTTTTTATGTTTATCATATTGTTAAAGAAAGTACATATTGTTTATGTTAGAAAAAATTCATGAAGGAAATAAAGAATGGCATGCTTCAATTTGCCTTAGAACTAATGTCTGTTTCTTCTATGCTTGTGGAAACCTTTTTTTTAAATCTTGTGTCTCCTGAAGTTGTCTTTGACCCCTTGCCTTTTTTATAATAGTTAAGTCATTTACAATGGATCATTATCATTGTTGTTGCTGTGTACAACATTCTCAGATACATAATAGCTGTGTGACCCTGGGCAAGTCACTTAACACTCTTTATCTCAGTTCCTCATTTGTAAAATTTGTAAAATGAATTACAAGAGAAAATGGTAAACCAGTATCTTTGCCAAGAAAACTCCAAAAGAGTTAGGAAAAGTCAGTCATGACTAAAGAGCAAGAAAGGAAGAAACCTTATAAGTTAACAACTTTGCAGTGGATAACACTAATCATTATCTTGTTTATTAGGCACTTCTAATGTGAGTGTATCAGAAAAGGACACAAATTAACCTGTGCTTTGTAGTCTATTCAGGGATTTCTTTCCTGTTACAGTGTCTGCAGAACAGACTACCCCTGTCCTTCACTTAAGTGTTCTGGAATTACAAGCAGTTGATTTCAAGACATAGGAGAGACCTAGGAGACAGAAATATGCTTGTTTTCTGATTGAATACATTTTCTACCCTCCCCAAACCTACATAAAACAACAGACATTGACTGCCCCATAAAAGATCCCCATCCCCCCAAAAAAGGACGCAGGATCAGTAGGCAGGGCTATGCTAGTTCTGAAGGAAAAGGGGCTAGAATCTGGCTAGAACTAGTCCTTACTCCTCTAGAGACTATTTGAGGACAGACTGAGGTTATTGGAAAACAAATTTCCCTACATCCCAGAGATTAAAGAAAGGAGAAGAGGACCCAAATGCATAAAGTTATTTATAGCATATCTTTTTGTGGTGTCAAAGAGGACACTTGAAGTGATGCCTTTCCACTTGGGAATGGCTGAATAAGTTATAGAATATGAAAGTAATGGAATAATATTAGGCTATAATAAATGATGAAAGGAATATTTTCAAAAAAATGGAATAACTGGATGATCTGATGCAGAGTCAAGTGAGCAGAACTAAGAATAAATGAATATAATAACAACATCATGGAGACAACTTTGAAAGAATTGGGAACACCCGTTAATACAATGACCAACCACAGTTCCAGAGGAGATGATGAAGCAAGTCAATCCATCTTGTGATAGAGAAATGATGGACTTGATGCAGATTTCACCTTAGGTTTTTTTTGACTTGTTTACTTTGGGGCATGGTCAAGGCATGAATTTGTTTCACTTGACATTTTTGTAATGGTTTTTGTTTTTCTTTATTTCTGTGTTGGAGGGAGCAAGTAGGAGGGAGATGATTTAGACAAGAATGAAATAAAGTTGAATAAAAAATAAATTTCCCCATCTGTGATATAGTTGTGTCAATAAATCTATCATGAATGGGAAAGGATTCAAAAAAATGAGCAACAGCAGAATCAACAAAAATGGGCTAAGTTCTTAAAGTTTTCAGGAAGAAAATAAAGAAATCGGGGGAATTACAGAAGTGGGGGAAATATTCTGCTTCATCCTCTAACATATATCATAACTAAATCTAACAATTTCAGTGACAAACAATAACTCCTACAAATGATAAAGGCAAAATCATTCAAATAGAAAGGAAAGAAAATTTGCAAATCAGAAAGTACTTCATACCCATCTGAAATCTCATAATGGAATGAAATAATATATTTCACTTCCTCCAAATCTGAGCTTAATCAACTCTTTCAAAGAAGTGGATATTCAATAACATAGAAGCATTTTAATAACTTTTGGAAAAAGAAAAAAGAGTAAATTATTCACCTTACAAACCTTCAAAACAAAAGAATAAGAAATATATATATATATATGTAAATACATTCACCAAGGAAAGTCAGAATAAATCACTACATCTGTATAGATTATTAAAAGAAAAAAAAGGACAGAGGGATCATTAAGAGATTAATTTCTAAATGTACTCAAGGGGATAAAATAGGAATTATAATTTAGTAGGAGAGACCAGGGGTTCTGTCTTGTTGAGGTGGGCTTTCTGTCTATTTTGATATTGAGTTTTTCTGCCCTCTGGAAGCTTCTTCTCTGCACTATTGATACACTGAATTAAGCCAGTTAAGCAGATCTGCAGCACTGAATGTACCCTGAGGCCAAAACTGCTAGAGGCAGAGCCCCGAGATGAAAGAGTGGTGACTGAAGGCCATGACCAGGCTGCCCTCCTCTTGGCCCCCTCCTCCAGCTATCTCCTTGCCAGAGTTCTGAGCCTCACATAGCTGTGGTAGCAAGGCATTCTGTCCCGGTTGGAGCCCTCACCTGAGATCCCATTGCTGAGTCTCAGCACAGTAGATGGGGAGGGGGTCCTGGGACCTTCCATCTCTTTCCTTAGACCTGAGAATTCAACCTTCTCTGCATATCTTTTAAGTTGATTCAAGCTGGAGGGTCCCACAGCTCTGTCCTGTTGTTGAAGTTGATTTTCTGTTCCTCTTGAAGGGCCTTGTTTTTGATTGATGTGGAAAGATTTTCACAGAGGAATTTACTTTTGCTGCTTTTAAACGACCATGTTGACTCCTCCCCAGGAATTATAATCTAAAGAAATATAAGTAACAGTGGAGGAACAAGCTTAAAATCCATGGACTAAACTCCCCAACTCCTCCTATTCTGCCAACAACTGAATCAATGTATTTTGTGGTACTAAATGGAAGAATTAGAGGTTTGTAAAAGGGGATAGGGAGTTGGAAGATGTAGAGGAATGTAGAATATGCCTTAATCAAATCCATGGTAAACAGCAAAGAGAAGCTAATTCCTCTTTTTTATCTACAAACCCAGGGCCAGAAGAGAATGGATGAAATAACAAAGGGAGGGATTGAAACAGATGGAAAAGAGATATCTCAATTCAATGAAAGAGGAATTCCACTGAAGAAGTTTCCCATCATGGGAAAGATTTTTATAATAAGAAAAGGGTATTTTATGTTTCTAATTTGGTACTTAGGAAAATCACTTCACTGGATAAGTGTCAGACTTCCATGTATAACATCTTGACTCAGGAGAAAGGAAATCAGTGCTCCTGGAGGCACCTAACATCCAGAAATGTGTGAAAGAATTAACCCAGAGCATGTAATACATGGCAAATCAAAAAAAAAAATCTTTGTATGTGAAGAAATAGAATCGGGCCAAATGACTTGGGACAATGGGAAATTTCTGCTGTGGGACAGTAGTTCTTATTTCATTGCCCTCAAGTATTGATAATTTAAAGAATATAAATGCACACAAAATTCAAGAAATGAAAGAAAAAAGAAAAACAGGAGGGAAAAATCTACATTTTAATATATTTCCATATAAGAGAGTATTCAGAAACTTATGACACCTTTTGAATGGGACCACAAAAGAACAGACATATTATTCAAAAACAATTAGAACTTTCATAAAAAATTGACCATACATTGTTACAGAAAAATTATAAATTAACGTAAAAAGCTAGAAATACTAAACATATCCTTTACAGACCATAATGCAATAAAAATAAGAGCCATTTCAGGAAAATAATATAATAAGAAATAAACAAATAAAAGGAAAACAAAATACTATATTTTTCAGTTTTATAGCTAACATAGATTTATCTCAGGGGAAAATTATTTCTAAAAACCTAATTAACAGAAAAAGAAATGATTAAGTAATTTGATATGCATTAAAATTAGAGAGCCAACAAATAAACACAAAAAAGGGAATCCTAAAAATTAGGAATGATCATTGGAAACCAAAAAGTCTATAGAAAGGATAAAGTATAAGCTATTTCTTTTAAAACATAATAAAAATTGATAAAACTTTTAAATTCATTCACTTAAGAGTCTTTGAGCATCTGTTATGTTCTAGGCATATAAGAAAGAGACAGACATTTTCTGCCCTGAAGGAGTTTACAATCCAAAACAAGAAGATAACATACAAAAGGAAGTGTTGAGGCAGGAGATATCAGGGAGTACTCAATTTAAGGGCATTATGTTAGGTGGAGTCCAAATGTGGTGGAGGTACTGCTGGAAAGTAGAAACAATATTTAAAAAGAGGGCAGGATATACAAAAATTAACATGCTTTACCCCTTTTTGTCTCAGTTCTTCATCTGTAAAACAGGGGTATGCTGGAAAAGGAAATGGTAATCTCTACCAAGAAAACCTGCCTCTATCCATAGGGTTATAAAGAATCAGACAGGAATGAGTGACTGAACAACAACAATATTGATTAAAAAGTGGAAGTCTTGGAATATGATATTCTAGAAGATAGAGGAGCTAGTGTTAGAACTAGAGTAACCCACCCAATATAATCTGTGGGGGGAAATGAACCTACTTAGAGGACTTGGTGATTCTATTATGTTGGGATAGTCTCCAAGGAAAAATGGAATTGTGAAAAAGATATGAAAGAAGGAGGGAGGGAGAGAAAGAAAAGGGAAAATTATCTCAAATGAAAGGTACAGAAGAAGAACTTTTTACAACAGAAGGGAAGATGGGAGTGGGAAGCAAGTAATACTTGATTTTAGTCTCTTCTGAATGGTTTTGTTTTGCTGATTTGTTTTGCTGATTTTTTCTTTTTTCTTAAAAAAAATTCTCTGTCAAGGGATAGTTCTTGGGAATGGGATGAAAGCATAAAGAAGAAAATTTAGGTGATATAAAAACAAAATATTTTATTAAAGTGTGCTTTAAATCAGCATGGCTACATGTTAGAATGTATTGTAATAAGTTATTTACTTTTGTGATAGGGATGATTGAAAGAAAGAGATTGTGGGTGAATGATCAGTATAAAAAGAAAATAATGCCTTCTTCTTATTCATTCTTATCAGAGGACCAATTTCCCATTCCTAAAGAAAGGTACTAGAACCCTATATTGGCATATTATAAAAAGGAGAGACTAATTTTCATGGGCAGTACATCTCTAGTCTCAATGCCATTTCATTAGCTATCCACCATACCTATAGAGAGCCAGCCTCTATATGGTAGGTAGGTTCTGAGTGGTGTATGGTGGCATAGGATTGTTAAGACAGGAGAAAGAAAATGAGAACAACCAGACTAGTGGTTAGCCCATGCTGTTCTGAACTCTGTGGGCTTTGGAGTTTATTATATACTGATTTCAAACAAAGAACACAAAGAAAGAGACATAGTTGTGAAGGGGGTAACAAATCATACACAACCCATTAAAGTCTAAAGAGTAAAGGTATAAGTTCAAAGACAATGGCCAAATTCTAACCATCAATTAGTAGGGGATAATTCTGGGAGCAGAAATATTTTATGGAGATGCTCACTAATTGAGTTCTGTCTTCCTGGATTATATGTTTGCACCTGGTCAAATAAAGTCCAGACTAAAGGCTCCAGTCTAATCTAAGTATGCAGTCTTATCTAAGTAATGTTTGTTAGGGTTCAGGCTTCTTAATTATCAAGGAGAGGAATCATTAACTCAGTAGATGCTGGTCTGCTAAAGACTCAAAGCTTTCCAATAAGGATGTTAAGAAAGGTGGGGATCTAAAATTGAGTCAAAAGAGGAGCCTCAGATTTTTACCTTAGATGGCCCATTCTGTCTGCGTCCTGACATGCAGTGCGGAAAAATCATACACACAGTTTTACTTGCCAATGATTTTGTAATGGGATCCAGATAAAATATCTATTACAGACTCTATTTCTCTAAATGATTCCTGATAGCCTTTTGGAGGGATCAAGTTGTTTTTGGATTAACCTACCTGCTGGTACCAGAGCTTTTCAGGGCTCAGGTGACCAGAACCAAACACAAAGACTGTCTCAGCCTGGATCAGTCACATAGGGAATCCAGATAACAGGCCCTAAATTTGATCCTATTTCTCCAATGGCTCTCTACATCCAATGGCTCTCAACACATACCCAGAAAACATTCTCTCTGTCCTCTTTTCTGAGATCCTTAGTTTCCTTCAAAGACAAGTTCAGATACCATCTCCTAGAAAAATTGATTTCAATTTCTTATTACTATTTCTGTCTTCAAATTACCTTGCATTTATTCACATGTTTTCATGTAACACTAAATTAAGGAATTTGAACATAGACTCTTCTTTTATCCTTTATATCCTTATTGCTTTTCACTTAGCAAATACTAAATAAAACTTTTTTGAATGTAATTGTTTTAGCTATTTAAAAAACAACAACTCTCCTTTGCATTGTTCAGAAACTCTTGAAAGAAAGGAACACAACGTTTTGGTGGGCATATTGGGGGAGAGGTCAAATACATTCTATAAGGAAATAAGGCACTCTAGAAGAAGGGAAAAACAAAAACCCTAAAATATATTTAGAAACCACTCAACTAATTGGAAGTCAAGTATCTTGTATAATTCTAAGTTCCTGTATTTCATTTTAGTATACTTTTATGAACCATGTCTCTAAATTTCTGACAAAAATTGATATAACATTTCTAATTTTGTTTTCCAGAACTTTGTTAGCCTTAGGCTGTCATGTGGGAATATCAGATGAGCATGCTGAAGAAAAAGTGAAAAAAATGAAACTCCCAAAGAAGTAAGTGAAATTTAGATATTTAATACACATAAACACAAAAAAAGATAACCTCAAATAGAGTGTGGATTGATCTAGTTCAGTCCTTTAAAAATAGCTGTTTATTTAACACCTTCTGTACATCATATATTATACTAGACACTAGGGATCAAAATGGAAAACCAAAACAGTCCTTGTCCTCAAGGAATTTACTATACAGGGAAACAACATGTACATACATACATATATATGTCATATATGTATAAAATTAAGTCAAAGTAATTTGGTGTGGTGTATGAGGAGTCACTGGAGACTGATGACATCAATAAAAATGAAAGTGAGGAAAGAGTACATTTAACATATGGTAGTACCTGGATAAAGATAGGAAGAGCAAAGGTAGAATACTATGTGTGAGGAGCAGCAAGTTTGGCTTTACTGTAGAGAGTGAAAGCAAAAGAAAGTATATAACAAATCTGGGATATAGATTAAACCACATTGTGAGGGACTTAAAATGCCAAAAAAAAGAAGTTTATATTTTAGCTAAGGGAAAGAGAGAGCTTCTTTGGTATGGAACTAACATGGCATGGTTTAAGGACCTACCATTTATAGCTGACACCACAGATATAAATGAATACCTGCTAATCTTATATATAACATGATTTTTCTTGTATATGCATATGTTTAATAAAGTTTATTTGTTAAATTAAATACATATTATGTAAAGTGAAGTAAAAAAAGTAACCCAATCTAAAAATTTCTTTGAGTGAGAACAAAAGAAGTAATGTGGAGAGATCACTTCCGGGGTGGATTTCTATTGCTGGTAGACCTCTCACACATCTGTCTTCCATCTGTCCATGCCTCCACATTTCCTTGAATCATGTGGCATCTCCTTCCCTCATCTAGAGGCAGCCCCTTTTCTGCCGTCTTCCTTTCCTTGGGATGAAACCACAGAAAGTAAAACTATGAATAAAGGGGTACTACAATATACTTTGGTCATGTGGAGAATGGATTAGAGAAGAAAGACATTTGAGGCTTTGTAATGCCCTTGGTAGGATATTGCAACAGTCTAGACAAAAGGTTGAGGTGATGATATAGATATGGATGAATAAAGTGAGGAGTCAGTAATGATTCAAGCTCTGAATCAAGGGTGCCTAGAAAGATGATTGTGCCCTCAGTAGAAATGGGAATAGTCAGAAGAGGAATGGGTTTAATGGAGAAAGACAAACTTTTGTTTTGGTTATGGACACAGCTAAGTGACTCAGTGGATAGAATGTCAGATAGCCTGACAACAGGATCCACTGTATCCACTGGTGAAGGAATTGGCAAACCGCTCTAGTATCCTTGCTAAGAAAATCCTATGGAGAATTGTACACAACTAGATGACCAAGCAACAATATTCTGTTTTGGTTATGTTGAGTATGACAATACATTGAATCATCTAGTTTGAAATGTCTAGCAGACAAACATAAGGTAATGTGGGATTGGAAATCAGGAGAAATAGTAGACTGACTATAAAGATCTGGATGCCATCTATATAATGTAGATCCCGTGAAGTTCATGAGGTTACCAAGAAAAGCAGTAAAAAAAAATAAAGGGAGATAGCTGAAGACAGAGTTTTAGCACATATGCACAGGTCAGGGGCTGGCTATGGCTAATGATTTAGTAAAGGAAACTTAACAAAAATTGTAAGTTATGTAGAAAAATAGCAAGACTAAGTGATGTCTGATGTATGTTGAAGTATTCTAGTATAAAGGCAGGGATCAATGTGGAGAGAAAGATTATAAGTTGCAAACTGAACTTTATAAAGGGCAAATAATGGCTTGGTGACGTATATAATTGCCATTGTGATTTGGATAGGGTAAAAAATTTGGTTAGAGTGGTCCTCAAAGGAGGAGAAGTTGCTTAGTAACTTGTAGAATTCTAATTCCTCCTCTAGGACCAGTGTTTTTAAAAGTTACCAGTGTTAAGGTACAGTAAGTGCTAGAAAGAATGAACAGAAATTAATTGTCTTTGGAAGAAGCCATGTCTCTGAGTTTCAGAAGACTTATTTTGCTTGTTTCATGTGTGAAATTTGACAAAAAGATAAGCCAAGGCACATATCTTTGAGTGAGATAACATTTTCTTTTCAAGACCAGTAACCTGAGAATAAGATGGGTCAATGGCTACCTCAGTTTTCTGCTAAAGTCAAAGAATTTGAAATGATGCTCCTTTTAAAAGTATAGAACATAGAATAGAACAGAAATCAAATCATTGGTTACAGGATTATCAACCTCTTGGAGGTAAGGGATTGTGATTGTGATTGGTTATAGTAAGGAAAGATTTACACACAAGTGGGACTTGAATCACCTATCTTGAAGGAATGTTTTTTTTATTGACTTATGGGACCAGCTGTATATAGAGATCATTGATAGTGTCTAGGAGCAGCAGATTTAGAGGTGACTATGAATGTAATAAGACCACCTTTAATAAGCAAGGATGAGACCAAGATGGGAAATGGTTAGCTAGTTTGCTTCTCAAGGATAATACACAAATGCCATGAAGTTTCTCAGATACTGAAGTTATTCAGGATAATAAAAATCCTTTGACACAGAGTGATTTCTAGGTTATGCTGAGATAACGGTTCCCTTTGAATTGGAATGTTTTATGAAAGAAATGAATTTCTAAACTTTAGCTCAGAGTTCTTTGTACCGCAAATCAGACTTCTTGAAGGATTATTTGGTGGCATACAGATATGGACCAGAAATCCTGATATTCACCCTCATCTCCTAAGAATAGTTGAATTACTTGAGGCAAGGATAGAAAACTGATTAGCAAAAGAACAGAATTTCTGAACTTAACCCATTATAGGCTAACTGAATTCTGAACTAAATTCAGACAGAAAACCATGTCTTAAGAAGTTACAGGACAAAATCAATTAATTGTAAATAAGATAAAAAAGAAAATGATATAGGATCAATTATAATCACCTCATTTGACTATGCATGTTTGTTACAAAAGTTTCATGTGATCATGATGCTCTTGTGCATAGTCACCTGCACTCAACTGGACCCGATGATCCCAACGTAGGGACATGGGCTACCATCTTCATTATAGATCTGGAGATAAATGAGGGCAGGGAAGGTGAAGAAAAGCTGCAGCTTAGTTCCACAGATGTTGATTTGGATTTGAAGACAACTGGTTTGAAGCCTTTGGGACACCATGAAGAGGTGGAATTGTTGGAGACCTGTGTGAATCCTGGCCCTGAATGTATCAGCCTGCCACTGTTTTAAGCTATCTGGAGTCCTGGACAAAGTCGGTAATGGCAAAGTTTTCTAGGACTAGAAAGTTCAAGGCACTGATGTGAAAATATTCTCTGTGAAAGTATTGAGAAAATCAAAAATTACGTGCGACTTTAAGGACACAGCCAACAATGGGCATAATAGAGCATACTGGAAACTGTGAGGCATTCCTTCATTCTGCAACTGGTATATACTTTCCAGACCCACAATAAGCTCTGTATCATTCTGGAGTACCTCATTGGAGAAGTACTCTTCATGTATTTGGAGCATGAGGACATCTTTGTGGAGGACACTGTTTTTGCCTGGGGAAGAACACACTGGCTCTGGGCCACCTCCACTTCCAAGGTATCATATACCAGGCCTAAAAACAAAATGCTGAGCAGCCAAGGGCATATCAAGTTTACAGATTTCAACCTGTGTAAGGATTCAATCCAAGAGGGCTCTATGTCTCACACTTCTTCAGCACCACTGAGTATATGGCTCTGGAGATTCTCACATGTAGTGACCACAACTAGATTATAGACTGGTGAAGCCAGGGGCCCTGATGTATGACATATTCATTGGAATGCCACCTTATTGCAGAAAATCAAAAGAAAACCATTGACTAGATTACCAGCCTACTTCACTCAAGATGCTTGAGACTTCCTCAAAAAGTTTGTGAAGAGAAATCCAAGCTAGTGACTTGGATGGGGAGACCTAGGGATATAGCTGATGTGTAGAAACATCTTTTCTTCTGCCACATCAGTTGGGAGTACCTGTTGGCCTGATAAGTAGAACCCTTATTCTGGCCTTGCTTGTAGTCTAAAGAGGATATAAACCAGTTTGACACATGTTTCAGGAGGGAGACACTTGTGGAAGAAGTATTATATTTAGAGATTGCATAGAATTTTGCTGACCCCAAGCTTCTCTTTGAAAAAATTCTTTCAATATCAATTCTTTCCTAATGATGCTTTGAGGCCAAAAAGAGGTCAGGCTCTGAGGACTCAAAATTATGGAGTTCCAAAGGACAAAGGAGAAAAAAGATATTGGCATAATTAAATTATAGGAAATATTCAGCAGTGAATTATACACAAAAAAGTGATACAAAATATATTACCAAGGTGAAGTACACTTGGGAAAAGTGTTGGCCTGATCATATAGCAAGAATAAGCCGTAAAAGATACACAGTCCTTGTAAAGCACTGGTATCCATATAATGTCAAGAGACTTAGAGGAAGGTCCATAGTACTGTGCATGAACTTTCTGTCAAGAGTTTACCAAAGGACCTAAAGATTGTACAGGATGAAATAGTCTGAATACATTACAATATACACTACAGGAAAGGGTATTCCTGTTGAGGAAATCACAGATCCATTACTGTATCTAAAATGAAGGAAGACCTGAGAACAAATTTTGTTTTCATACTCTAAAACATATAATTTATTTACAAAGAAAGCATCTAATTATAAAAGAGAAAGGACCCTTTGCTCTACTTAACCAAAATATCTATCAGTCTCCTCTGATATTCCTAAGGATCATATCTGTATAGTTTAGAAAATTTCATTGAGTATGCAGAGCTTTGAAAGCCATTAGGAATTAGTACTCATTCTTTCTTCAAGGAAATCATAGGGTTTGTGGATTTCATAAGAAGGCACATAATTTGACAGTTATCTAACAAATGACAATTTTATATTTCCTTGTGCTCATGTATACTTATATAATACTACTTGGTCTTATCTTAGCTTGATTCACTTGGAAGTTATTCTGGAAGCATATCTTCAGAATGATGTTTAATATGGGATCAATATACCATTTAAATTATTTTTAATTAACTGCAGAAAATATGGCAGATTTCCAGACATAGCACTCAAGCTATATTTTTTATAGCAACTGTGTTTAGGATAATAAAAATAATTTCCATGGCTAAAATAGTTGTCTTGTTGTTTCTTCTGTACATCTTCTTTGACTAAGTATTCATGAACCTAT
Organism: Gracilinanus agilis; assembly: GCF_016433145.1. NCBI lineage: Eukaryota > Metazoa > Chordata > Mammalia > Didelphimorphia > Didelphidae > Gracilinanus > Gracilinanus agilis. The sequence continues at coordinate 149,120,130 of NC_058133.1, read as the reverse complement.
AATTTAGTTACACTCTGAAATTAGAAATTAATATGAGATGACATTAGGTGAACCAGTTAGAGAATTTGGTAGTTCTCAGTGAAATTTTGTTCAAAAGATCTTTGGGGAGTGCAAGGGGGTGGCAGGTACAAGAACAAAGCCTCTTAGGTACATTTTGAGTGATACAATAGCATTTTCAGAAAGATAAACGAATGTGACTTAATTGAATTCTAAAGTTTTGGAATATAAGGAGGAACAGAATCTAAACTAGCAAGTGCCTATCAAGGTTAAATAACAGTAAAAACAGTTAAGAAATAAAAAACTAATGATAGTCTACTGATTAGAATGTTTTGTGTACAATGCAGAATGTTCTCCTGGGATCAAGAACTGCAAGTGCTGGTTTCTGTAGTTACTTCACTTCAGTTATTCATGGTCAGGCTTCCAAGTACTATCAGCTTCTTCAAGTCATTCTGGGTCCTGGATAAATGGAGTCAGTCTCACACAGCTTCATCATCCTACATAGTTGGACAGGATAACTTAAGCAAATTAAGAGAATTAGAGTGTTCATTTTCTTATAAGTCAAATGACTTGCACAGGGTCATGGAACTAGTAAGTGCCTGAGACCAGATTTGAAATCAAATCTTCCTGAATCTAGGTCCAGTATTCTACCCACTATACCAGCTAGTTGCCTCTGAAAGCTGAGTGGAGAATGATTTGGAGGGATTGAGGAGAGACCTGAATGAAACAAGGAGGACAACCCACAATTGTAAGAATTTAGGCATGAAGTAATGAATGAAGACATGCACCAGGTTTGTGACAGTGTCAGAGACGAGAAATATTGTATATCAGAGATGATAATGAGATTATGAGGCTAAACACTGCCTATAGAAGTAAATATAGTTACTAAATATGTTTTTGCATCACTAGCAAAACCTCATGGTTAGATTAATTACATTTGAAATTTTGTCCCTCTTCTTTGAAATCTAGGACCTCACTGCCATTGAAATCATTCTGATGGTGATAAAGCTTAACTATGATGGTTCTACGGAGATCAGGCTTAGATTTCCCTATATGATTTCCTTAGTCCTTTAGCATCTGGATCAGTGACTTTTCATAACAACTTTTCTTTCATTAATACCTTGATTCATCTAGGTGAATCCTTAAAGGTACTCATTTTAAGCTAAATTAATAAATAGGCTATTTACAGACTCCTGATAAGCTTCCTAAAGCTGGAATATTTAGGTAGAACCAAGTAAGGCTCACTGTAAAATCTGTCAAGGGTACTTTGGAGGAAATTTTTTCAGTAAGGAAAGTTTTGACAGATTACTGGCATAGTGGATACAGTGCTGGACTTTGGCTTAGTAAGACCTGTGTTTTAATCCTGCCTCAAACATTTACTAGCTTATATGATTCTGGCAAATCATTTAACTTCTTAGCCACTGTTTTCTTATTATAACTGGAATGATAATTCCTTTAAGAATTGTTCTGGCAAATCAAAATGTATAGAAAGTGCTTTGTAAATCTTAAACCTGTGCTTGTTAGGTATATATTACTGGTATTATTTTGCAACAGAGGTTTCTAGTTTCCCCTATTTGTCCCAATCTTTTTTCCTTTAACTGCGCATATTGCCTGAATACAATTATTATTATAGTTATCTTTGTATGTATCTTAATTTTCTGTAACTCTATGAGTTTCTTGATGACAGAAGCTATGTCTTATTTAATATCTTTTCCCTACAGCAATCGCCTCTACTACTCAGAATACAATAAGTATTTAATAAATGTTGAATTGAGTTGAAGAACCATATATTTTTAATTTCCCTTTACCACTTTTGTGGTTAATGATTAGTATGGGTGTGTAAGTGTACACACATACATATACCTACATGTGGGTATGTGTGCACACACACTCTATTTTCAGGGGAACATTTTGTTTACTATTACTTGTATACTTTTAATAAACATCCCTAGCAAGTTGAGTGTCTATATACATCCTTAAAATAAGACTCATTTTTAATACTTGTGTATAAACTTTTAGGCAAATTTCCCATTTTAAGGCACTTAAATTGATTTAATAATGAATTAATTAGTAGCATCTACTAAACGTGGACAAAACCATCTTTTGTTATCTTATATTTTTCAAATTTTAATGACTTCACTACATTTAGCTTGATTAATGCTAAAAAATAAAATTTTGAGGGAACAGTTGATTGGAGAAAAAAATGAAAAGTTTTTAGTTTTTTTGGTATGTTGCTCTGTTTAGGTATCAGTTTTAATTTGTCTTTTACTGATATTGTAGTACTTTTTTCCTAGTACCTCCTGGGATTTGCTCAGAATACCTGTTTAGGAGGAAATTAGGTCATATAGGTTTGCAGAATTAATTGAATTGGTGCTTCACACAGTGATTCATCAAGGAAGCCAAATGCTATCAATTCTTTTCTTTCTTTCTTCCTTCCTTTTATTTTTTGGTTTTTTATTTTTTTATTTTTTATTTTGTGTGTGTGCGTGTGTGTTTACATCTTCAGTAATTTGGAGAGAACAAGCAGGTAAGTTGCAATTTTAAAATGTTCTTTGGCAGGGTTAAAGATATTTTAAGAGATTAATAGATTTTAATCAATATAATACTGTTTCCAGCATTCTTGTGCCCTGAACAATGTATCAAGACACTTTTTTACTGAGTCTCTGTTTCATGTAGATGATAAGGAAAACTGATCATATACTCTTAGGAAACTACTTTATAGATAATTTTGCTTGCCCATTGAACTAGATTTTTTAAATGAAGAAAACTTAGAATTAGAAATTAAATGATTTGCCCAAGATGCCTAATTTAATTGTGGATTAAAGTAAGAAAGTTTCAATTTTTCTAAACAACTTATCACCATTCCTCCTGAAATTTTGTTAAATGTTTGATAAAATTCTTCTACATTAATCTCTCTATTCAGATACATTCAGAGTAACAGATTCATTTTTAAAAGATATCATTAGTAGTTCATATTGATTTGAATATCATTGTTTTTATTACACTCTATTTGTATTATACTTAGAAAAGAAATACCCTTATTTCCCTTCACTGTTTTAAGTGGCTACATATTGATAGGGAATAGGACTAAATTATTATAATTTCTCAGTGACTTTATCTTAAATGAAATAATTATCTAGTTGAAGCCAGTTTTAGGCTTCAATTTCTCTTGTCAAAGGTTACAGTTAAAAACAGTTGATGCTTTTACAAATAACCATTTATTATTGGAATTATAGATGACCCATGCACAATTTCAAATGTACAAATCCCTGCTACTATTACAATTTGTTAAAAAATTTAGTTCTAGAGGATGAGAAAACTTGAATAATAGTATCAGAAATCCTTAACTGGTACTTTCTATCCTCTTCCTCTCCCCACAATCCTGCATAGTTTTCTTCAGACCAGTTTTGTATCTCTCAGTGTAGTATACTTCTCCCCCTTTTTTGAAGGTGGTCACAGGCTAGATTCCTGTGCCAAATAACCTGATTCATCTGAGATAGGGTGACAATATTGCCTAAAATTCTACCAGTAGTTATTAATTTCTTGTTTTCTTCACAGATATTTTCCTTTAGTATGCACATACCTTGATTGAGACCCAACAGATTGATTAATTGTCATATCTTGTTAAAATTTATTAGATTAATTTAAGGGCAGCTAGATGGCACTGTGGATAGAGATCTGGGCTTGGAATCAAGAAGACCTGAGTTCAAATCCTGTTTTGTGCACTTAATAGCTGTGTGACCTTTGGCACATCATTTAACTCTTTTCCTCAGTTTCCTCATCTATAAAATGAACTGGAGAAGGAAATGGCAAATCACTCCTGGATCTTTGCTAAGAAAACCCAAAATGAGGTCATGAATAGTTGGACACAACTGAAATGAATGAATAACAACAAAATGATTAATTTATTCACTTTACTGCAACAATTAACAAGTCAGGAACTTTGGGGAGTAGAGATTTAAAAACTAATTGCTATAATGAGTAGCAGCAAGATAACTCACCCCAAGGAAAGGATAATTCTCAGTATGATGAAGGGTAGTATAAAAAGGAATGGAGGAGTAGGGAATAAGGGACCTGCGATTTTAATGATATGGGGAATTTCTAGTGATAAAATTTCTTCCACCAGTGCTGATCTGTACTTTCTTTACAACTGGTCATTTTAAAAAGGGTTACCCAGAATACTGAAGGCTAAAAGACTCAGCTTAGGCTCTATGTTAGATCTAGGACTTGAGCCTAATTGTTCTGTCTCCCAGGCTGGCAGCAGGGCCATGTAGGCATATTGCCTTTTATGTATTCCAGATATCTCCTAAACTCTGCCCTCAAGGAGTTTTTATTTTAATATGGGACACCACACAGAGGAACCTAGAAGTTAACCTCTCTGAGGGCGGGAACTATTTCACCTGTGTCTTTGTATCAATAGAATTTAGCACAGTACCTAGAGCACAGACAAGATCTCAACCTTTCCCATTCTCTACCCTATCTCAGAACTTAGCTGGGCAGAGTTCTTCATTGGCAGATCATATTCACTTACTGCCAGGCAATGATCCTAGTCAACTTTTTTCTTTTGGGTCTTGCCAATTTCCTGGGCCTACTTTTGTACCATAAGTGGAGGGTGTGGAAGGGGTCATTGTCACCCTCCAATTAAGTGGGGTACTGCCCATAGAACTGCTCCAGTGACAGGCCACCCTGGGAAAATAATTTTTCCATCTCCTGACTCCCAGGGCCTTCTTCAAGACAAGGTAGGCATCTGTTCTCCTGATTTCAATGTATTCCTGCCGGTATGTTTCCTTGTTTCCAAATATTGCAGGACATAACATTTTTATCCAACAGAACCTTGGATTGTCCAATCTTGTGCTTCTCTCTGTAGAGTACTATGTCTGGGGTCACTGGTCAGTGGTTAGCATACTCTCATCATCTTATACATACCCCGTTTTAGTGATCCTGAATGCCTGGAGCCCAATGTACAAACTCTGATCCCTGTCCTAAAATTGGCACATTCACCTATCCTTCTTAACCTACCTTCATAGTATGCCACATAAAATTTACTTGCTCTTTATGCTGTGTTTGCTACTGAACTTTCTTTCTTACTCTTCTCTTCTTGTCCTTATTGATTCATGATTTCTTCTAAACTAAATCTCTTCTGTTTTAGTTCTGACTTTCCTGTTTCTCATAAAATGCCCCTCCCATCTACTTCCAAATCCCAATTTATTAGTCAAAATATTTCTAATTGCCCATTGCCATTTATAGCCCTTCCTTTGACCACCTTCACTAAACACATTTTAGTTCTTCAAGATTTATGCTATCCAAATTTATCACTCAATTCAGATTCTCATATCTGTTGTCCTTAGACCCTCAGGATATCTTCCTTCCTTCCTTCCTTCCTTAACTTAATGAGTGTAAGGCCTTGTTCACAAATCATTCTTTACTCCTTATGACCTGCACTCACACATGGAAACTTCATAATCGTATTTCCCAATCTTCTTAACTGCCTAGTTCTTTAATCTACTACATTCCCATGACCCACTGCTCTCATCTGTCTCAGCTACATATACATATACAGTGATAAACTTTGTTTTGTTCTTGCCAGCCCTATTATTTGGATGATTTGTTCCTTTTATTTCATTTTACATGAAGCTCAACAAAATTAGAAAAAGCACAAAAACATGGTGATTTTATAAAGTCCACTACAAATTAATGTTAAACAATCTCAATTAGACCTTTACTGCAGTAAAACTTCCAAACTTTTTCATCTATCATCAAGCTTCCCACTAAATATCTTTTCTCTCACCCTTATAGTCAAGAGCTCCTTCTCTCTATCTCACATCACTCAGAATGTCTCCCTTCATCTTCTTTCATTCACTCCAGTCTCAAATGAAATGCTTGCATTTCTCCTAGCAAAGACATGCATCCACTATCTCTCTCCTTTCCCAGTTTCTCCAATGAAGTACCTCTGCTATTATGCCTTTTATCTCTCCTATGTTCAATCTTTCCTTATATAGTAGTTCATTCCTTTTGCCTAGAAACACGTCCATGGTTGCTCTATCCTTATAGAACTCTCATTTGATCTGGCCATCCCTGCTAGTTATTGTTCTACATCTCCCTTCCTGTTTGTGTCTAAACTTAAGAAAACTAACAAAAACTGGTGTCTACACTTCTTATCCTCTCACTCTCTCATAAACCCTCTTCATTCTGACTTTGTACTTCATCATTTATCTGAAATCAGCCTCTCCACAGTTACCAATGACATCTTAATGAACAAATCTAATGAACTTCTCTCAGTCATGAGGTCCCTTTACCTCTCTTGTACCATTTTCACTCCATTGATCACCTCCTCTTTCCAGATATTTTCTCCTTTCTACTTTTTCCTGACATTACTCTCTTCTAGTTCTCTTTTTATGTATTCAGTGAATGTGCAATAGGCATCTTAAATTCAATATGTCCAAAATAGAACTCATTATCTTTTCCCCAAAGCCCTTTCCCCTTCAAAGCTTTCCTATTGCCATTGAGGGCACAAATATTCTCCAAGTCACCTAGACATACAACTTCAATGCCATCTCTTACTCCTCACTTTCATCCTATATATACTATCCATTACCCAATCTTCTATCTATCTTCAGAGTATGTCTTGTATAATCCCCTTTTCTCAACTCATATAGCCACAACCATAGTTTAGGCCCATATGACTTTTCCCTGGACTATTATAAAAATCTTTTAACCGGTCTCCCTGCCTAAAGGCTCCCTATTCCAATTCAACCTCCATTCAGTTGCCAAGGTGATTTTTTTAGAAGTTGATCTGACTATATCACCTCCTACTCAGGAAACTCCAGTGGCTTCCTATTACCTCCAGGATTAAATGATAAACTCTTCTGTTTGATATTTAAAGCTCTTTGTAACTTGATGATTTCACCTTTCTAGTCTATATGTTCTACCATATAGGCCATAACAGTATCAGTAATGACTATCAATTATATAGTACTTCAAGATTTGGAGAGTATTTTACATATGTTAGCATTTGCTTCTCACAACATTATGTAAAGTGGGTTTTATTGTCCCCATTTACTGATGAGAAAACTGAGACGGAATTAAATTAGAAGTTTTGCTCAGGGTCACACATAGCTAATGCTTATTTGAAGTAGAATTCAAATCCAGATCTTCTTGACTCTAAGTTGAAAATTCCATTTAATATGCCACCTCTATATCCTCATACACTATCCTGGCTACTTGAAATTCCATGAACAAAACATTCCATCTCCTATTTCCTGAACTTTTCATTAGCTTTACCTGGGAATGCTTTTCTTTCTCACCTCTGCCTCTTAGTTTCTTGGTTTCTTTTTATGCCTCTTTCTTTTATCCAATCCCTTTATAATCTGTAGCCAACCTATCTTTCCTGCCTTGTTCCTTTCCTGCATTTGTGATACAGCCAAAGGAAGCCACTTTTGACTCCTTAATCGCTTTTCTTCTTATCTTTGCAGTGACTTGAAATTATTTGCCCTTTTACCTCTGCCTCTTAGTGTCGCAGACTCCCTTCAAGATTCACTTCAAATGCTACGTTGTGCAGGAAGCCTTTCCCAGCTCCCTCTACCTGCTAATGGCTTTCCATTGCAGGATATACACTTTGTAAATATCTTGTATCTAACCTGATATCTATTTACATATACCTTGTACAAATCTTGTATTTATATTATCTATATATTGTCTTGCCATAAGAATATATGATTCTTGAGAGCACATACTTTTTTCCTGTTTTCTTTGATTTTCTTCATATGCCCAGGGTTTAGCCCAATGCCTTGCACAAAATAAGATTTAATAAATGTTTCTTGATTAAATGAGTGAATGTTTGATTTTCTTCTGGGAAATCATAGGTATGTAGAGTTGAACAATAGGACAGTTGATTGACATATCATTTTGCAGGCAATAACAGTGCTGATTTGATTAAGGTTGTCAGAGAAGGAGAGAAGTTGGAAAGAGAGTGTGTGGTAATAAGGAGCGAGAGGTATAAAAGAACCATTTTGGCTTCCCAGTATATTTATACTTGGGTATATTGCCAGATGAAATGCCAGATGAAAATGCCAGAGAGGTTACCTCTTCTTCTCATTTTTGCCTATGCCTGAGATAATTATATATTTTGGTGGTCTTGTTCTGTATCTTCTTAAGAGTATTTGAAATCAAGGGAAAAAATTCTACCTTTCCATGAACTAAATGGAAGTAATCTCTCCTTTAAACTTTTTTAGAAGCATTCAATATACTCCTCTTACTTCACTAATATTAATGTTCTACTTTGTATTTTCATTAATGCCATACATTTCTCAGTTCCATTTCTAGATTATAACTTTAGTAAAGATAGAGATTGTTTTAATCTTCTTTGTATCTGTTCAGCATCTAATACAGTGCCATGCATATGGTCATCATTCAAAAATTTGTGAATTATAGAATGAATGAAAAAACCTTATATTAGGTATTAATGTATTCAATTTCTTTTTTTTAAATACCAACCATTTATTTCATTGATGTATGGCAGTGACGACAAACCTATGGCACAGTGTCAAAGATGGCATGCAGACTACTCTCTCTGAGTATATGGCCATCCTCTCCCCCACAGCCCAGAGTTCGTTATTAGAAAGGCAGAGGGACTTCAGGCGGAGCTGCTCCCCTCCCCTTCTCTACTATGTCTGATGACATTTTTTCACATCACCTGCCCCTCTGCCCAACAGCCCAAAGGGAGCACACAGTGGGTAAGGTGGGCAGCTAACAGGCAGCAGAGCTGGAGGTGAGCAAAGAGTTCAGACCACTCCCCTCCCCCTCTTTACCTGCTCTGAGGACATTCCTCACTTCACCTGCCCCTACACCCAGCAGCCCAGTGGGAATGCTCTTTTCTGCCCCTGTGTTGGGTAAGTGGGGCAGGGGCAGGTTGTACCTGGCTCTAGGTGTGGGACTGGGGCTCCGCACTTAGTTGGGGTGGGCACAACACTTGGTCTGGGAGTTGGAATGGGGGCAGGGCCCACCACTCAATTTCCTCCATCATTGATGTATGGGATTCTCCATGAGGGAATACTTTCTTTCATTATTGTTCTTCACACAGGGTAACTTATGTTCTGTGTTTGTGCTTTTGCTTTTCTGCGACTTTGGCTTTTTTCCCATGCCTAGAAGGCACTTCTTACACATATCAGCTTTTTAGAGTGCCTAGATTCCTTCAAGAATAAGGTGAAGCACTAACTTTTAAAAAACACATTTTTATTGATATCTTTGAACACAACTTTGCACACAAAGTTTTTCCTGATCTTCCAGTTGCTTGTCTCCCCACTCACCAATTTATTTTGTATGTTACCTTATGTACATGTAGACTGGGAACAGGAAATATTTCACTTATGTCTTTGTATCCCCAATTTCTATCATGTTTCATAAAACCTAGTAAGTTCTTAATGAATTCGTTTATTCCTTCTTAGAGATTTTTTTTAACACTGAGAGATTATTTGAGTTGGCCAAGATCACACAGCCACTATATTTCAGAAGCTGTCCTTGAAACCAGATCTTCCTTGCTCAGAGGCCTGTGCTCTAATCATTAGTAAAGTCTAACAAAATTTTGGTAAAGATAACAGGTTTCTTATCTACAAATTGAACTCATGAATACAAATTGAAATGTTAAAAGCAGCAGCTTTTGCGATGGCTGGAAGAAAGTCCTAAATTAGCCAAAATAATTTTAATAGAATTTTATAGTAAAATTATTTTATATAAGACAAAATAATAAAAATTAATTTAATTAAATAATTAAATAAAAATTATTACATTTTTAATTGGCATTTAATGCAATTAAGATATGGTCATTTTATTTTTGTCTTTTCCTTTCCTTATCTTCATCTTTGTTTGTCACTATATTAATAACATTTGTACTCTGTAAAGTAGGGAAGGGAATTTTTGTTTTATTGTAACCTGAATTTCAAGCCAAACCTGGGGTGCTTTGTATGTATCTGTGTATATAGAAGGAGAAACTTAATTAATGGAGAGAATACTGACAGAAGCTGTCGTTCCTCCCTGAAGTTGTACAAGAACTTTTAGAGAGAGATTTTTTGGCTATACATCTAAAGTCTGTCACAAAGAAAGGCTGGAATTTATCTAAGACAAAATGCTCTTATAGCAATTCCATTCACTGTAGGCAGCTTGCAATGATATTCTCTCCATTAGCTGTAGAATAATGAAAAAATGGAAGTAGAGATTTATGATAGACTTAGATCTGGTTTATATGTTTGTGTATTAATTTGTCTGACTTGTCATTTAGCCCAAACACTGCTTGTATGATATAGCCAGTGTTGGTGAAGGTTTTCCAGTTTGAGTGCCCAGAGGGCAAATTCAAACTGTCAATGAGGCCTCCCCATCCTCCCCTGCCCTCTATTACAAGAGAGAGCTGAGGGAGGAAGTGCTTGTTTTGGGGTGGCTGGACAGAGGGGTGGGGCATGCAAAAAATGTCCTCGGGCACTGGGAAGAGGGGGAACAGAGCAGCATCTCCTTGCTGGGGCAACATGCGTGCCAATACTTCACCAACACTGTATGGGAATAGATTAAAAGAACTTTTCAGTGTTGTAGTGAAACCTTTGTTTAGGTAAACCCATTTCAGAAAGGCAATGGCATTTTCAACTCTACTTTTGTGTGGAATTCGCAATCTTTATCTTGAGTATAAAGAATGATACTTGAGATCTATTATGATTATTGAATCATTTGATTTAATTTTGAACATTGGACAAGAACTCTATAATGCTAATATTTTGAAAAATTTCATTAAATTGGACTTGGGTGGATATGTAGGAGAAACAGAATGTGAATGAGAAGAGAGAATAAATGGATATTTTAACTTTTTTCTATATATAGAAATCATTAACAACCACATCAAAATGATCAAAGGAAATTAGATTAGTAATGAAGTATACAATCTTAGAAGATATTTAAGAAGTCAACTACTGCTAGTTGGAATCTTCTCTAAAACTTCCCTGGTAATTAATCATCTAATCTCCTCCTATCTTTTGTGCTATGAACTAACAGCTCATTACACTTTTGAAAAGCAGGAATATTTCCTTATATCAAACTTAATCTGCATCCCTGCAGCTTCTATTCGTGCCTACTATCGCTCTTTGGGATAAAATAAAATAAGACTAACACCTCTTATTTATAAATGCTTTTCAAATATTGGAACACTACTGACATGGCTCTTCTGTGTCAATTTCTCTCAAATTTAAACAATTCCACTTTATTTTTCTTTCTGGTCAGGCCTTTCTCAATAGGTGGAAGCAAATATAAACTTCTCTTTTTAATTCTTCATAGCCCTACCTCATCCTACCATTCCAGTCTTCTTTCCTTTTCCTCTCCTCTACACTTTGTAATCTAGCCACACTGGCTCACTTGCAGTTCCTCTAATACCGTACACCATTTCTTGTACCTGATTTTGTACTAGATTTCTCTATAATGCTGACTGCCCCTTCAAATCTACCTCTTGATTTGACTGGCTTCCCTTAACATTCAGCTCAAGTTCCTTTATATATAGGAAGCCTTTCTTGGTACCTCCCTCCCAGATACTAATGTCATCTCCTCTCAGATTGCTTTCCATTTACTCTATCTTATATATTCCTAGTTATTTACAGATTATCTCTTCATTGGAAGGAAAACTTCCCAACAACAGGAACTTATTTTTAAATTGTTTCCATTTCTTTATATACCAAGAGTTTTACCAGAATGCCTAGCCACATAATAAGTGTTTAATCAATGCTTATTTACTAACTGGCCGGTTCTCATTTTTTCATCACCCTGGCTTCTCACCTCTGGACAGCCTTTTCACTTGAAAAAAAAATCCAAACTAAAACTTCCCTACAGATTATAATTGAGAAGGGATAGTTTTTATAACAATAGCATATTCTACTTCCATTAAAAAAATCTAGGGAAATCAGATTATATAAAGTAGTTGGTGTAATCTAGCATTCCATCTGATTCCTCTCCACTTATCAGAATATGTAATATGTTAGAATACCTATCCTACAATGCTGAATTTGTTAAAACTTATCTATTGGCTAGACAAATAAGTAAAAAAGGAAAAGTAGACTCATGCCCTTTTTGAAAACGTGCAGTTGTTTTAAAAATTGAATCAAGATGACATTTATTGAATCTAATGGTTATGAAAAAAACATTTGCATGGTTACTTCATATTAAAGGCAGAAATATTTGTTCTAAGGGCAAATAATGCTATTCTTACAGGAATATTAGATGTTTTTATCTTGGATTTTTTAAAATTAAAACTAAAAGCTTAAATTTTATTTGGAGTTCCTTTCTTTTGCATTACAATTACATTACATTAGTAAATCTAGTCAGTCAGTCCACTCACCATTTGGTCCATAAGTATTTTTAATATGTATTAGGCAGAGTGCTAAATGATGGGAATAGAAAGAAAGATAAAAACTTGGTACCTGCCTTCAAGGGGTTGATATTCAATAACAGGAGACAACATGAAAATAACAATAATGCCAAGCAACATAGATAGATAGATAGATAGATAGATAGATAGATAGATAGATAGATAGNGCAACATAGATAGATAGATAGATAGATAGATAGATAGATAGATAGATAGATAGATAGCAAATGGAAGGTAATTTCGGTGGGAAGACACTGAGAAAGGGGAAGAAGAGGCATGGAAGGAAGGACTCCTGCTGAAGTTAGTATTTAGTGTAATTCTTCTTTTTTTTTTTAATTTTTTAAACCCTTAACTTCTGTGTATTGACTTATAGGTGGAAGATTGGTAAGGGTAGGCAATGGGGGTCAAGTGACTTGCCTAGGGTCACACAGCTGGGAAGTGTCTGAGGCCGGATTTGAACCTAGGACCTCCTGTCTCTAGGCCTGGCTCTCAATCCACTGAGCTACCCAGCTGCCCCCTACTGTAATTCTTGAAGGAAGTAGAAGGCAAAGATGAAGAGGGAGAACCATTTGGGTATGACAGACAGCTAGGGAAAAGGTATAGAGTTGTTAGATGGGAGCATGTTGTGTGAAGAACAGTAAAAAGGCCAGTGTTTCAGAGAAGAGAAAAGTCCAGGAAGCTACCAGGTTGAAAAAGGTTTCAGATATCTCATAAAGGATTCTTTATTTGATCCTGAAGGTAATAGGGAGAACTGGAGTTTATTAAAAAGAAAGCGATTAGAAAAAAGGGGGATATATAATCAGACCTGCATTAAAAAAATCATTTAGCCTAACCATGATTAATTTGGCCTCTTTCTTACACTGTAACTCATATTTGACATTGAGTGGATTTAATATAACTTAACTCAAATTGTTTTTAAGGCATTTTTTCCAATTATAAGTGTTATCAATAGTGATATTTCATCATCAGGGCTACATGATTGCTACAAAGAAGTAATATCTGCTACTTTTAGTATAGGATGTTTCAATAGACACTTATTTGGAAGAATATAGCAAATTACTAGGCTTTGTAATAATGAAATACTGGTCTAGCCTTACCCTGCCATTTACTAGACATCTACAAAATGAGGATAACAGAACAAGCTTCATCTCAAAGCAGAAATATGAGAAAATACTTACTCTCCTCCTTTGAAGAAGTAGGAGGTGGTAAGGATCAAGGGCATACAAATGTGATTTGTTATTGTTGGAGATTTTATACGTTGCCTTTGTAAAATGGCCAGCTAAATGGTGTTTTTCATTTCAGTTATCAGTTATCAAGTGGTTACAAGCCAGCTCCAATGGATCTGAGCTTTATAAAACTCACACCTTCCCAGGAAGCAATGGTGGACAAGTTGGCTGAAAATGCTCACAATGTATGGGCTCGAGATCGCATCAGACAAGGTTGGACTTATGGCATCCAGCAGGTATATGGAAATTTCCACTAACTTAAGCTTGTAATTTTGAGGAACTAGGAATAATTTCTTTTGTTGAGGAGTTTAGAAAGTTTTGAAGATGATAATTGTAATATAGAGTTTTTAGAACTGCATCTTAGACATAATCTAATCTTCACCTCTTCTTTTTAAGATGAGGTTAGGTGATATGCTCAAGGTCATATTGCCAATTCATAGTAAATTCAAGACCTGTTATAACAACCATACCTTTTTTAGTGAAAAAGGCAGCATGATGTAGAGACAAAAATTGACCTTAAAATCAAGGTGATCTGGATTCATTTCCTTTGATGTAATTTGTCTGGTTGACTCTTAATAGTATTTCATTATTCTACACCAGTGGTGTCAAACTCAAATAGAAAATGGAGGGCCACTAAACCATACATAAAATTGTCTGCAGCTGCATGTTGACTTCGAAAACTATTTACTAGCATTATCTATTTTCTGTTTTAGTCATTTATTTATTAAATATTTCCTTGTTACTTTTCATCTGGTTCAGGTATCATTTAGAATTGTTATAGGCTATGTATACCTCTGCTACAGATAACTTCCCCAAGACTAGAAATTGCACAGAAGGCTCTAGCATACAATGGTAGATATTTCCTGGGAGATATATACCATTCAATCACAGGTGTAGGTCCTGCTAATGAAATTTGGCAATTTCTCACACGAAACAGAATTTCACCAAAAAACTGATATCAAAAGACAGTGATATCACATTTTCTTTCTTTGTGTACAAATGATTTTCAGTGAATTTTCCAAACTATAGCCATCTTCCATGATGTTGCTGAACTCTTCATATGGATTTATTCTTTTCATTCTTTTTTCTTCACTGTCATAATCAAACATACTTTAGTCTTATGATAGAATATAATAAAATGAACTTTTCATAATTATCCAATAAAAAAGAAAACTCAAAAACATGTTGACATTATTTATTTCATTATATTCATCATACAAAACTCAATTTAATATAATAAACAGTATAATAGCTTTTAAAATATTTTTGAAATACATTAAATTTAATGCTACTTTTTCTCAGACAGACTTAGCTTGCACTTTGCCTGAAAATTACTAGTGACCAGTCAAATATTTATATGTCAAATTTGGAAATTTGACATATACAACTAAATTATGTATATTCTGAATTAATTTCTTTCCTTGTGACAACAGCAGATGATTTGAAGATCAAGCACATTTGTTAAACTATGTGGTTTTTATTCCACATTTTTTTCCTTCACTTGATATAAAGAATCAGTTTTAAATCAATATATTTACTCATTTAACACATTTTTCATGTGTTGATAGTACCTGTGAAAAGGAAGAGGCTTTGTAATTTGATATACTCAATAGTATTCTATTTTAACCCCAGTTTCCTACCAAAGCCTGTATAATTTTGATGATTTCCATACTTGTTTTCTTTCTCTAGGATGTAAAGAACCGAAGAAATCCTCGCTTAGTTCCCTATGCTCTTCTAGATGACCGTACCAAAAAATCAAATAAAGATAGCCTTAGAGAAGCTGTCCGTACACTACTGGGTTATGGTTACAATCTTGAAGCTCCTGATCAAGATCATGGTATTTCTTTTGGTTTTGTTTAGTTTTATTATCAAACAATTATTTGGGACTGTAGTGCTCTTTTTTTTTGACTATATATATATATATATATATATATATTTTAAAATTTTCCATGGTTACATAATTCATGCTGTTACTAGCCCCTCCACTCTCATTCTCCATAGCCCATGCACATTTCCACTGGTTTTAACATGTGTCATTGATCAAGACCTAGTTCCATATTATTGATAGTTGCACTGGGGTGGTCGTTTAGAGTTTACATCCCAAATCATGTCCACATCGACCCATGTGTTCAAGCAGTTGTTTTTCTTTTGTGTTTCCACTCCTGTAGTTCTTCCTCTGAATGTGGGTAGCATTCTTTTCCATAAATCCCTCAGAATTGTCCTGGGTCATTGCATTGCTGCTAATACAGAAATCCATTACTTTCAATTCTACCCCAGTGTATCAGTCTCTGTGTATGTTCTTCTGGCTCTGCTCCTTTCACTCTGCATCAATTCCTAGAGGTCTTTCCAGTTCACATGGAATTCCTCCAGTTTATTATTCCTTTGAGCATGGTAGTATTCTATCACCAGCAAATACCACAATTTGTCTAGCCATTCCCCAAATGAAGGGCATGCCCTCATTTTCCCGTTTTTTGCCACCACAAAGAGCATGGCTATAAATATATTTGTACAAGTCTTTTTCCCTATGATCTCTTTGGGGTAGAAACCCAGCAATAGTATGGCTGGATCAAAGGGCAGGCAGTCTTTTAGAGCTCTTTGGGCATAGTTCTAAATTGCCATCCAGAATGGTTGGATCAGTTCACAACTCTAACAGCAGTGCATTAATGTCCCAATTTTGCCATATCCCCTTCAACATATGTTACTCTCCCTTGCTGTCATTTTAGCCAATCTGTCAGGTGTGAGGTAGTACCTCAGAGTTGTTTTGATTGGCATTTCTCTAATTATTAAAGATTTAGAACACTTTCTCATGTGCTTATTGATACTTTTGATTTCTTTATCTGAAAATTGCCTATTCATTTCCCTTGCCCATTTATTAATTGGGCAATGGTTTGATTTTTTTGTACAATTGATGTAGTTTCTTGTATATTTGAATAATTAGACCTCTGTCAGAGTTTTTTGTTATAAAGATTTTTCCCAGTTTGTTATTACCCTTCTGATTTTGGTTGCATTGTTTTTGTTTGAACAAAAACTTTTTAATTTAATATAATCAGAATTATTTATTTTACATTTTGTAATTTTTTCTAACTCTTGCTTGGTTTTAAAATCTTTCCTTTCCTAGAGATCTGACAAGTATACTGTTCTGTGTTCACCAAATTTACTTACAGTTTCCTTCTTTATATTCAAGTCATTCACCTATTCTGAATTTATCTTGGTGTAGGGTATGAGATGTTGATCTAAATCTAATCTCTCCCATATTATTTTCCAATTTTCCCAGCAGTTTTTGTCAAATAGTGGATTATTGTCCCCGAAGTTGGGCTCTTTGGGTTTATCATAGACTGTCTTGCTAAAGTCATTTACCCCAAGTTTATTCCACTGATCCACTCTTCTGTCTCTTACCCAGTACCATATTGTTTTTATTTATTTGTTTGTTTGTTTGTTTGTTTGTTTATTTTAAACCCTTAACTTCTGTGTATTTATTGTCTCCTAGTTAGAAGAGTGATAAGGGTGGGCAATGGCGGTCAAGTGACTTGCCCAGGGTCACACAGCTGGGAAGTGTCTGAGGCCAGATTTGAACCTAGGACCTCCCGTCTCTAGGCCTGGCTCTCAATCCACTGAGCTACCCAGCTGCCCCCCATATTGTTTTGATGACCACTGCTTTATAGAACAGTATAATTTCTGATACTTCTAGGCCACCTTCCTTCACATTTTTTTTCATTATTTCCCTTTATATTCTTTATCTTTTGTTCTTCCAAGTGGACTTTGTTATAGTTTTTTCTAATTCAGTAAAAAAGTTTCTTGGTAGTTTGATAGGTATGGCACTAAATAAGTAGATTACTTTGGGTAGGATTGTCATTTTTATTATGTTAGCTCATCCTACCCATAAGCAATCAATGTTTTTCCAATTGTTTAGATCTAGTTTTAATTGTTTGGAAAATGTTTTATAGTTGTGTTCATATAATTCCTGTGTTTGTTTTGGTAGATAGATTCCTAAGTATTTTATGTTATCTAGGGTGATTTTAAATGGATTTTCTATTTCTAACTCTTGCTGCTGAGATGTGTTGGAAATGCATAGAAATGCTGATGATTTATGTGCATTTATTTTGTATCCTGCAACTTTGCTAATGCTGATTATTTCCATTAGCTTTATAGTTGATTCACTGGGATTCTGTAAGTAGACCATCATATCATCTGCAAAGAATGATAGCTTGGTCTCCTCATTGACTATTTTAAAACCTTCAATTTCTTTTTCTTCTCTAATTGCTACTGCTAGTATTTCTAGTACAATATTAAATAATAGAGGTGATAATGGGTATCCTTGTTTCACTCCTGATCTTACTGGGAAGGCTTCTAATTTATCCCTATTTGTGTATGATGCTTGTTGATGGTTTTAGATATATATATTGTTAATTTTTTTTAGTAAAGGTCCTTCTATTCCTATACTTTCTAATGTTTTCAATAGGAATGGGTGTTGTATTTTGTTAAAGGCTTTTTCAGCATCTATTGAGATAATCATGTGATTTTTGTTTGTTAGCTTGTTGATATGGTCAATTATGTGGATGGTTTTCCTAATGTTGACCCATCCTTGCATTCCTGGTATAAATCCCACCTGATCATGATGGGTTACCCTCATGATCACTTGCTGGAATCTTTTTACTAGTATTCTATTTAAGATTTTTGCATCTATATTCTTTAGGGAGATTGGTCTATAGTTTTCTTTCTCTGTTTTTGGTCTTGGTCTTCCTGGCCTTGGAATCAGTACCATATTAGCGTCATAAAAAATTGGTAGAACTCCTTTGCTTATTATTTCAAATAATTTGCATAGTATTGGGATTATTTGTTCTTTGAATGTTTGATAGAATTCATTTGTGAAACCATCAGGCCCTGGCGATTTTTTCTTAGGGAGTTCTTTGATGGCTTGTTCAATTTCTTTTTCTGATATTGGATTATTTAAGTATTCTATTCCTTCTACTGTTAATCTAGGCAATTTATATTCTTGTAAATATTCATCTATATCACCTAGATTGCCATCTTTATTGCCATATAATTGAGTACAATAGTTTTTAATGATTGCCTCAATTTCCTCTTCATTAGAGGTGAGGTCACCTTTTTCATCTTTAATACTATTAATTTGATTTTCTTCTTCCTTTTTTTAAAATTAGATTTACCAGTACTTTGTCTATTTTATCTGTTTTTTCAAAGTACCAGTTTCTAGTGTTATTTATTAATTCAATAGGTCTTTCTTTTACTTTCAATTTTATTAATTTCTCCTTTGATTTTTAGTATCTCTAATTTTGTTTACATCTAGGGACTTTTAATTTGTTTAGTTTATAGTTTTTAAGTTGTATGCCCAATTTATTGACCTCTACTCTCCCTAATTTGATAATCTATGCAGTCAATGATATAAATTTCCCCCTTTGTACTGCTTTGGTTGCATCTCATAGGTTTTGGCAAGAAGTCTCATTATTGTCATTGTCTCCAATTAAATTATTAATTGTTTCTATGATTTGTTCTTTCACTAATTTATTTTGGAGAATCATATTATTTAATTTCCAATTAGTTTTTGGTTTGCCTTTCCATGTATCCTTGCTAATAACTATTTTTATTGCATTATGATCTGATAATGTTGCATTTATTATTTCTGCTTTTTTGCATTCATTTGCCATGTTTCTATGCCCTAGTACATAGTCATTCTTTGTGAATGTTCTATGTGCTGCTGTAAAGAATGTGTATTCCTTTTTATCCCTATTTATTTTTCTCCATATATCTATTAACTCTAATTTTTCTAAGATTTCATTTACCTCTCTTATCTCTTTCTTATGTATTTTTTGCTTTGATTTATCTAGATCTGATAGGAGAAGGTTCATGTCTCCTACTAGTATAGTTTTATTATCTATTTCCTCCTTAAGCTCTGCCAGTTTCTCCTTTAGAAATTTAAATGCTTTACCATTTGGTACATACATGTGGAGTACTGCTATTTCTTCATTGTTTATACAGCCTTTTATCAGGATGTAATTATCTTCCCTATCTCTTTTAACCAGATCTATTTATACTTTGGCTTTGTCAGAAATCATGATTGCAACTCCTACCTTCTTTTTCTCAGTTGAAGCCCAAAAAGTTTGCTCCAGCCTTTTATTTTTACTCTATGTATGTTTACCTGTCGCATGCGTGTTTCTTGTAGACAACATATGGTAGGATTTTGGTTTCTAATCCACTCTATTTGTTTCTGTTTTATGGGAGAGTTCATCCCATTCACATTCAGAGTTATAATTATCAACTGTGTATTCCCAGACATTTTGATTCACTTTCCTTGTCCTGCCCTTTCTTCTTTCACTATTTCCTTCTATACCAGTGTTTTGTTTTTAATCAGTTCCCCTAACCCCCTCCCTTATTGTACTTCCCTTTCTCCCACCTCCCTTCTTATTCCCTGCTTATTGTTCTTTAGGGTCTTTTTAAGCTACCTCTGCCACCCTCTCCCTCCCTAGTATTCCTTCCCTCTCCACAAGTCCATTTGTTACCCTTCTACTTTTCTATAGGGTGCAAATCAATTCTCTGCCCCAATGGATCTGATTGTTCTTCCCTCTTTAAGTTAATTTCACTGAAGTTTCTATGTTTTTTCTTGGTGTTCCTTTATCTTCTTCTGATCCATTTGCTTTTTGTTCAGTTTCTGGATAGAAGCTATCAATTGTAGTTTCTTTTTTCTTTTTCTGTTGTTTACTCATATTTTTTCCTTCTTTCTCCCCTGAGCATGTTTTTTATCTGTGGGTTTGGGCCATTCAGTCCAGGGAGAGCTTCTTCTCTGTTTTGTTGATTAATTAGGTTAGTGGGACCTGAGGCCAGATTTTCCCCAGCTGGTGGTAAAAGTTAAAGTGAATTCGGCTACTTTCACTATAGTCTGTGGGGTAGGGTTATTGGAGCTTTTCTGCCCTCTGAAGACTTCTTTTCTGCTGTATTAATAGGAGTAAGCCAGGTGGGGTTGATCTACATAGCTCCAAGTGCCCTGAGATCAAAACCTCAAGAGAAGGGGCGGGGCGGGGGGGGAGGGTGGTGAGACAGCACAAGATGGAGTGTATGTTTACTCTCTCTGGGTTTCTCCCCCAGCAGCCTCCCTGCTGTCCATGATCAGAGCCTTGAGTTTGGCACAGCTGTCTCAGCAAGGCACTCCCTTGGACTAGTGCCCCAGCCCACCCAGAGAGATTCAAGGATCCACTGGAGACTCAGCACATTAGGTGGAGGAGGGGATCTGGGATCTTCCTCTTTTCTTTCCCCTCCCACTGGACAGTTCCAAGAATTCAGGCTTTTTTTCTCTTTTTTTTTCTGAGCAACTTTTAAGTTGGGTTCAGCTAGAGGATCCCCCAGCTCTGTTCTGTTGTCAGATTTGGTTTTCTGATCTCTTGGAGCCCTTTGTTCTTCATTGGTGGTGAAGAGTTTTACCAAGGTCTGGAGCCTTGCTGCTTCTATGCCACCATCTTCCCAGAATTCCTCAAAAAATGATTGTAGTACTCTTTACAGTAATTGGAAAGTTTGAAAGAGGAGAGTTCAGGGGGAAAGATAATTTGTTTTAGACATATTGATTTTAAGATGAATACTGGAAATCACGTTGGAGATATTTGAAAGGTAGTAGAGATGGGGAACAAGAGGTCCATAGTGAGGTTAGGACTGGATAAGTAGAACCAGGAATTATTAATTTAGAAATAATAATTAAATCTCTTATAACTGACAAAAAGTATATATAGAGAAGAGGGCTCAGGATAGAGCCCTTTATGAAGGGCATGATAATATTCCTAATAAATTTAAATACAAAAATTTTAAGAAAATTATTAGCAGATGCTAAATCATCATAGGACAAAGAGTATACAGTATGACAATATTGGATTTCTACCGGAAATTCATTGTTGATTTAATATGAATAAAACTATAAACTTAATTAACCACATTGATAATAAAATATGATCATATCAATTGATGTAGAAAAAGCTTTTGTTAAAATTCAACATCTGTTTCTCTAAAGAAAAACACTAGAAAACATAGTCATAAATGACACTTTCCTATAAAAATGGGTAATTTTTATCACATGATTAATTTTTTTACAACAAATATAAAATAGCTTATAGTAAAAATGAAATATCTCGGCTATGGCAGGGAGGAAGAGGATTTTGCAGGACATTTCTCTGATAAGTATTTCATTTCCAAGCTCTATAAGGAACTGATCCAAATTTATAAGAAAAAGAGCCATTCTTAAAAGAATGCCTACCCTTTGACCCAGCCATACCCCTGCTGGGTTTGTATCCCAAAGAGACCATAAGGAAAAAGACTTGTACAAAAATATTCATAGCCTCACTCTTTGTGGTAGCAAAAAATTGGAAAATGAGGGTGGCCATCAGTTGGGGAATGGCTGAATAAATTGTGATATATATTGTTGCTGGAATATTATTGTGCTGAAAGGAATAAAGAAATTCCATGTGAACTGGAATGACCTCCAGGAATTGATGCAGAGTGAAAGGAGCAGAACCAAGAGATTGATACACTGTGGTACAATTGAATGTAATAGACAGTTTTGAGGGACTTTTGAGAAAGAACCCTATCCACATCCAGAAAAAGAACTGTGGAAACAGAAATACATTAGAAAAATATGTGATACTACATATCATGTAGTATGATAGGGATATGATTGGGGTTATGATGTTAAAGGATTGCTCTACTACAGATCTGAATAACATGGAAATAGGTTTTGAGCAATGATACATGTATAATCCATTGGAACTGCTTGTCAGCTTCAGGAGGGGGAAGGAAAGAGTGGGACTGGGAGAATCATGAATCATGTAACCATGGAAAAATATGCTAAATGAAAAAAGGAAAATTTTTTTTAAAAGAGCCATTCCCTAACTGATAAATTGTATAAGAATATGAGCAGACAATTCTCAAGTGAAGAAACACAGACTATCCATAGCCATTTGAAAATATGCCCCAAATCATTACTTGATTTTTTCCTTCCCTCAAACATTTATTGAGTACCTCTTATGTGACGATCATACTGTGTCCATTTGTGAGATGGGGGTTTGCCACACTAATTACAATAAATTCTGCAGATTTGTCGAACATTAACCACATTAGTAGTAGTATTGGTAGCCAGAAAAACCCCAAATAACCAATAATGAGAGAAATGTGAATTAAAGCAGTTCTGAGATTCTGTTTCACACCCATCAGAGTAATAAAAATGACAAAAACAAAAATGATAAATATTAAAGTGGCTACAGAAAAGGCACATTAATGAGTTATTGATAGACTCGTAAGTGATAATGATGATGATTTTGGAAAGGAATTTGGAATTATACACAAAGTAATAAATAATATATGCACCTTTTGATCTGGCTCTATTACTGCTATACCTGTTCCCAAAAGTGATCAAAGAAAGAAAAAAAAGTTATTCTAAAAACAAAAATAGTTATAGCAGCTTTTTATAGTGACAAAAACATGGAAAATTCATAGGATGTCCAACAACTGAGGAATTCCTGAATAAATATGATACATATATGTGATGGAATTCTAGTGTAAGAAGTGAGCTAAATGATTTCAAATAGATATAGAGTTTTGTAAGTGATATAGGGCAAAGTAATCAGAAAAAGAATGCTTTGCTTTGTAATATTAGTGTTATAAAAGTGAACATTCAAGTCTGAGGACTTTTATAAATTTATGAAGAATGAGATTAACAAAATTAGTAGAATAATCAATGGCATAAGACAACAGTTTATAACAACCTTAAAAACAATAGAAACAATAACTAACATTGTAATTTATGTTTCTGGAGGACCAATGATAAAATATTCTTTCCATTATAGAGAGTTGATGAATGAGGATACAGAATGAAGTGTATGTACACACACACACACACACACACACACACACACACACACACACACATTTGTTATAGCCATTGAAAGAATTTGTTTTGACTATGCATATTATTAGAAATTTGCTTTGTTTCCCCTAGTAAGATGGGAATTGGGAAGGAGACAAAAATGATTGCTATTAATTTTTCTTAATGTTTAGGTAGTACTACAGATGTGAAATGTTCCTTGCACTTCTAGATGGAGTCCCCTTATTATTAGTTTTATGTAGCTGTTTTACTTTTTACAAAAGACCTCTCATGAAATAAGAATAATTTGCAAATATTTGTAATATAAAAGCAAACCATTAAATTAATTCCCAAAAAGCACATTAGATAAAACTAATTACATTAACAATCTTCTATATAAATTATTATTGACTCTAATTTTTTGAAAAATTAAGACCTAAAAAAACCCAATTCCTAGATTCTTTAAATATAGTGCTTACTGGGGGCAGGTAGGTGGCTCAATGGACTGAGAGCCAGGCCCAGAGATGGGAGGTCCTGGGTTGAAATCTGGCCTCAGACACTTCCTAGCTGTGTGACCCTGGGCAAGTCACTTGACCCCCATTGCCTAACCCTTACCACTCTTTTACCTTGTAACCAATACACAGTATTGATTCCAAGATGAAAGGTAAGGTTTAAAAAATATACATATAGTAATTACTAAATGAACATCAAAGTTGTGAAAATTCTTCCTCTATTTCATTTACCTAGCATATACTCACTAGATTTTTTTCCAAATTAAACAGCCACTAGAACTGAAGTGTGCAGTGGCACTGGAGAAAAGTTCAGAATCTTCCGTGCTGAGAAGACTTATGCTGTGAAGACAGGAAGATGGTATTTTGAATTTGAGGCTGTCACTGCTGGAGACATGAGAGTTGGATGGAGTAGGCTAGGTTGCCAGCCTGATCAAGAGCTTGGTTCTGATGAACAAGCTTTTGCTTTTGATGGCTTCAAGGTATGTATATTTTACTTTGTGTTAAGTGTCTCAGAAATGGCACAAATTTGACTTTTAAAATCTAATTACTATAGACAAAATCTACGATATTATTTTTAGTATTCTGGTAGCCCATATGGCTTTTAGTTCATTGACATTTGTCCATGATGTTCATAAGGAAAACCTAAAATGCAGTTGAATACAAATAAAACAAAATGCCAATTTTTATAAGAAAGTGTCATATCCCAATTAACACACCAGAAACCCAGTGTTATGAATGTATTACCACTGGAAGGTGGGCAGGGATTTTAAAAGAAATATTTAGTTCTTTGGTGAATGTTTCTTAATGTAGAATAGTCCTAAACTAAAAAGAATTATTTATTTCTAAATCACTGGGTAAATATTTGGAATCCAGGAGACTCAGTTATACAATTACATTCCAGAGAAGTGGAGTATTACTTTATTTTCTTATAGAAAAATTGTGGTAAACGGCTTTTTGGATAGACACTATCTTGTTAACTCACTATGTACTGAATCTCTTTTAAAAATTTCTATGCTTAATTATGAAATGGAAATTTTTTAGTGCTTTTTATTATCTAATCTTATTCAATAAATGTTTCATTGTTGCCTCCAGGGTCAGAATTTAAAAAACTGTTTTCCATTCAAAGCCTTTCATAATCTAGTCCTGACCTAACTTTCTGGCATTCTTACACCTTATTTCTTAATTATCTTGTAAATAATTTTATTTTCATATGTTTGGTTTTTTCCCTCTCCCATTAGATTGTAAGTTCCTTGAAAAGCAGGAGTTCTTATTTTGCCCTTTTTTTTTGGTATTCCCATTGTATAGTACAGTGTTTGGCAGATAGTATGCACCTAATAAATGTTGATTGATAGCAAACCCAACTTTTCCCCTTAGACTAACCCTGTAAAGCTAGAGACCTGTATATGTGCCATTGAAATGAAAGTAGTTCTCATCAGAATATTAAACTATTACTCGTCTAGCAACTCCAAGTTTCTTTCCCTTCTGTGAGTATTAAAATTCCCTGAAGCAAAACATATCCTTCAGATACATTAAACTCATTTAGAAGCCTGGTGGGAAACTGAGATTTACCAGAGAAAAAAGAGCATCATATTTGTAGTATTAAAATTGCTATAAATTATCAATATGTTTTCTTTTCTGTGGGTTGAAATAAAGATTTGACTCCATTTGATATTCATTGTTACTTTGAATGCTTGCTGAGGGGTTGCAGGTTCTTTTATATACATCTGAGAAGAACTAGAGATGAGCTGTATATATACTTTGTACCTACCTGGACATAGTACAGATGAGTGGTTTAGTGAGGTGGTAGAATTGTTTATTTTCTGAATCCTGTAATAAGTGATTTTTGTTTTCTTCTCAGGCACAACGTTGGCATCAGGGCAGTGAACATTATGGACGCTCATGGCAAGCTGGAGATGTTGTAGGCTGTATGGTTGATATGAATGAGCACACGATGATGTTTACCCTGAATGGTGAAATCCTCCTGGATGATTCTGGTTCAGAACTAGCCTTCAAGGACTTTGAGGTTGTTGATGGTAAGTATTATTGTTCATTATATTTTGACATCAGGTTTGCCACATGATATATCAACATCCTTTGTACCATTACTCTTCTGTTTCTGGGTAAATGAACAGATAATTTGCATCTCTAAATCACAAGTATGCCATGTGGCTTATTTGATCATACATCCTTGACATTATTTTCAAGAAAAAGCTCCTTATTTTTCAGCTTAATCTTCTGTAGAGCAGAAATAACTTACATTTGTTTGAATTGGTCAACTAATAGCAGATGATAACATAACATAGTTTTTCTACTCATATTAAATTTTCACTAAGGACCCTAAAATTGCTATTTTTCTTGTTATTTCTTATAACACATTTGTCTTTGTGAATATGGGCTTAATTAAATTTTCATTTTGGGTTTACATAGTAATGTGATCATAAAAGGAAGCCTTTTTAGAAAATATTCATTAGATGAATTTTTCCTTATAATTGGCTTACAAATAAACACTATCAAATTACCTAGTTTGCTTTGAAATCTCCTATTTAAAACTAGGAAAAGGGAGGCTTGATAGATGATATTTATCACAATATCTTTATAAGAGCAAGCCAGCAATATTATTATTATTTTAGGGCATAGATGAGATTTGAACAATTTATAACCTATATGACTTATTTGTAGAATAAAAAACAAGATTTGATTCAAGGATAGGGAGGCTTATAAATTCATCATATTAAGTTTGTAAATTTTAACTTTACTGAAACTTCGGAAAGAAAGATCAGAGCCAGTTTGGAAATGACTTAAAATATCAATGGAGTTCCTGAGTAGAAGAAACTACTTTAGGAACCTAACTGACAACTCATTTCAGGATGGATTGTAAGCCTTTGGGAACCTTTTGCCTTTAACAGTCCAGGCAAGAATTGATAAAGAACTCAACATAGGTGATATCTTTGTGAATGAAGAGAAAGAGAGAGATGGAAGTTAGATGGTAGAGGGAGAATTAACAAGAACTGGTAACTAATTGAATTGCATGGAGTGAGTAATCTAAATTAAATCTGAAACTGAAAAACTGGAATTATATCAGAAAGACTTCAAAGAAAAAGGAAAATGCCCCATATGTACAAAGTATTTTAAAGCAGCTCCTTTGGTGGAAGGAATAAGATGCTAATTAATTGCCTATCATATAGAGAATAATTGAACAAATAATTGTGCAGTCAGGCCTTATTCTTTGCACATTCTACATCTGCAAATTTACCTGTTTGCTAAATGTAACTACAAAAGCAAAAACTCAGTGGCACTTTTGTAGTCATTTGGGAACATTTGCAGAGTAGCAAAAAATTTGAGTTGGCCAACACACACTTTCCTAGCTGAGATTGAATAAAGCATCACTCTGCCTTTTCTTCCTTTTTCCTTCATATTTTAAAAATTGATACCCATGATATTCTTGGCCTTTTGTTCTTCCAGATAAATTTTGTTATTATCTTCCTAGTTCTTTGAAATATTTTTGGGTAGTTTGATTTGTATAGCACTGAATAGGTAAATATAGGTAGGATTGTCATTTTCACTACATCGGCCCAACTAATCCACAAGCAATTAATGTTTTTCCAGTTGTTTGGGTCTGACTTTATTTGAAGAGTGTTTTGTAATTGTGTTCATATAGTTGGTAGGCATATTCCCAGGTATTTTATACTGTCTACAGTTATTTTGAATGGAATTTCCTTTTCTTTCTCTTTCTGTTGGACTTTGTTGGTAGTAAATAGAAATGCTAATCATTCATGTGGGTATATTTTGTGTCCTGTAACTTTGCTAAAGTTTTTAATTATTTCTACATCTTTTTTGGTTGATCTCTGGGTTTCTTTATATATAGCATCATGTCATCTGCAAAGAGTGATAACTTTATTTCCTTATTGCTTATTCTAATTTTTATGCTATTATTGATATCCTTAGTATTTCTAGTACAATATTAAATAGTAGTGATGGTAATAGACATCTTGACCATCCGTGATCTTATTCAGAAGACTTCTTATAGCTAATGGTTTCTGATAGTTTTAGATACTGTTCATCATTTTAAGGAAAGCTCCATTTATTCCTATATTCTCTAGTGTTTTTTTTAATAGGAATAACTGTTGTATTTTGTTTAAAGACTTTTCTGCATCTGTTGTAATAATCACATGGTTTCTGGGTTTTTTTGGCTATTGGTATGGTCAATTTTATGATTAATTATATTTATAGTTTTCCTAATATTGAACCAGGCTACATTCTTGGTATAAACATCACCTGGTCATGATGAAAAATGTTTGTGACATATTGTTGTAATCTCCTAGTATGTTATTTAAAAAAATTTTGCATCAATATTTTTTAGGGAGACTGGTTTATAGTTTTCCTTCTCTTCCTGACTTAAGTATCAGCACAACATTTGTGTCATAAAAGGAATTACAAATTCTCTTTCCCATTTACATTGTTGTATCTTCCTTTTGAATGTAAAATTTTCTATGTAGTTCTAGTCTTTTCATTAGGAATGCTTGAAATTTCTCAATTTCATTAAATATTAATTTTCCTCTAATTAACTATTCTCATTTTTGTAGAGTAACTAATTCTTATTTATAATCCTATCTCGTTTGTCCAGTGGAATTTCATATTCTGGGATATTTGATCTTTTAAGGTAGAACAAACCAAATCTTGTGTTATCCAGTCTGTAGTTCCATGATATTTGTATTTTTTTAGTTGGTTGTAGTATTTTCTCTTTAATCTAGGAGCTCTGAAACTTGACTATAATAATCTGACTATTTTCCATTTTGGGACCTCTGTCTGGAGATGATCAGTGGATTCTTTTAATTTTCATTTTATCTTCTACTTCTAGGATAACAGGGAAATTTTCCTTGATAATTTCATGAAATACAATTTCTAGACCTATTTCAGTCTAATGTTTTCTAAGACAATTATTTCTCCAGTGAGATATTTCATATCTTCCATTTTTTCTTTCTTCTGATTTTGTTTTGTTGTTACTTGATTCTCATGGAGTAATTAGTTTCCACTTGCCCAATTTTAATTTTTAAGAAATTATGTCCTCTAGAGAGCTTTTATACCTTCTTTCCTATTTGGATATTTTTATTTTTTAAGCCTTACTTCTTCAGTGAATTTTTGTACCTCCCTTATCTGTCTGGCCAGTTCTACTTTTTAAAAAGTTGTTTTTTTTAATGAATTTTTGTATATTTTTTCTCATTTTTTGTGTTTTCATTAGCAATCTATTGACTCATACTTCATGATTTTCTTGTATTACTCCAAATTCTCCTTCTAATTTACTTATTTTATTTTTTAAAAAACCCTTACCTTCTGTCTTAGAATCTATAATACGATTTATTATTTGCAAGGCAGAAGAATGGTAAGGGCTAGACAATGGGGGTCAAGTGACTTGCTCAGGGTCACACAGCTAGAAAGTCTCTGAAGTTTATGCATTGATCCTCCCTATTACCACAATAATTTTCTATAGGTAGGCTCTTTTTTTTTCATAAAATTCTGTCACTTTTTATTGTATGTTAAAGTTGGGCTTTGTTCCTGGATTGGAGAAATCACTGCCCCAAACTTCTGTTTGTGGGGCTTGGGGCTTTGTTTCTGCCCTGGGGGTTAGGGTATGTTCCTAATGACTAGTTGAGACCTATCTGCTAAACTCCACTCTTCCTGGCTTGCTTTGGGTTGAGGTTTTGTTAATGTAAGAAATAAAATTAATATAGAGTGATAAATTTAAAAATATCATTGTTTCAAAGGGTTTATTGAAAGCCACTTTAAGTTATTTTAAAGGGACCTGCCATTTACCTGCTCCTCCCATCCTCCTGCTGCTCCAGGATCACACAAAAAAAAGAGGAAGTACCAACCCAGTCACTCCTATTTAACCTTCTGTTTACGTTATTAGGTAATTGCCTATGTAATTTACATAAGCCAGGAATCATGGGAAATGTAGTTTGAAAGGATGTAAATGTCAACAGTAAGTTTAGATGAGGGACCTCAAAATTAGTTCAAGGACTCCCAAATTTCCAATATCACATTCCCCCTTGATGATCTTTGGGTACATAGTCTCCCTAAGTGATCACTCTACGTAATCATCTTGTACCCACAAATATCTTGTAACTACAGTAGTTATAGATAAGTGGGAAATGGAAGTGAGAGAAAGCAAAACCAATGTTTTGCTAGGCTCATTGACAAAAAGCCAATTAGGGGGCAGTCCCCTTTGGCATAAGTGTGTACATTCAAAAGAATGCATTCAACTCCCTATAGTTCAATCAACTACACCCCAAAGATCATTCTCGATCTTCTTGATGCAGTGTAGGTTCTTCAGGCATCTTCATGGTGCCTTCTCCAAACAGGTTCGTTGTCTGGATTCTGGGGAGATGGCAAATTTCTTATCCTGAAATTACTATCAACAGAATTAAATTTTACATTATAGATTATAATACAGACATTCTGATTGTAAAACATACACCCCAACCCCGAGGAGAATTAATAACACATTCTCCCCTGAAGAGGGTACCCCAGATCAGCTAAGGATACATGCCTGAGTTATGGGGTTGTATGAAATTAATTGGCAAAAGAAATAAAAATAAAAATAAAAAAGATCCAAATAAAAGAGAAAAATTAACTTGTGAATGAAATGTAAAATATCAAAGTCTTATGTGCAAAAATGTAAGGAAAAATATACTTATAACCAGTCCTTGAATCAAAGCCCAATTAAAGTGATTTAAGTAATTGTGCAATTGCAATTACCCAATTCAATAGCCAGGACTACAGAAAGTTGCCATACTTATAGGAGAAATAAAGGGACCAAATTTGTGTGCAAGGGAAGTGTCTTTCCCTGGTTTGATTTGCCTGCACTTCTCAGGGTTAGGGTGAGCCATAATGATAGCCAACCTTTGGTGCTTGATTAGGGATGAAGCTCAGGGAAGTCTGGCCTCTAACATATGTCAAAAAAGCTACAACCATGGACGCCAAACACTAGTTTCAAGCCCTTCAGTTTTGGCATAGAAATTCTTCAATCCCACCTGGATTGTTATGGTCTCTGATCTTGTGCTCCTTGGCACTGTGCAGATTCTCATCAATCCCTTTGGGATTGGTTGGTCAGTCTCCATGACCTTTTGCCTTCTTAGCACTGTTTAGTGGCTCTTGTGTTCCCTTCTCCTGGAATCAGAACGAAATCATTAATCACAGTCCCATAATATTATCAATACATGGCAGGTTTCCATAGACTAAAGCTTTTTTTGGTATGCATTAATATTATAACAAATATATGTTCATATATTAAACTTATATTATTGTAAAATGAAAAGGGATTAATATTGATTATATGTACTTTAAGTACAAAAAATGAGAAAAAAGGAAAAAGTTAATTTTTCCATTAAAAAAAGAAAAAGAAAAACAATAAGGAAATTAAAAATTCAGTGAAAAATACAATGTCAAGTATAAAATGAGAGAGAAAAACCTCAAATACTGTATTACACATAGAAGGGAAAAAATAATAAAATGTTTTAAAAATCAAAAATATATGTATTAGAATTATTGAAAGGATTTTTTTACTCATAAATGAGATACATTTCCTTCTAAGCTTTTGCCATGAACTCCTGTGAGTGTTAATTACTTTTATAAAATAGCAGAAATTGGTAATGCAATTCAAATAAAATACCAAAATTTCCAATAACACATTTAAAGACAATAGCAAACAACCCCATTATTATAACCACTTGCTATGATGTTTAAAAATTGTATACTTGTCACAAATTCAATAGGTATAGTAAATCATTCAACCTGCCTCCATGTCAATTGTGGAGCACAGCATAAAAATCTTAGAAAAAAATCCCCAAAACTTCTGGGCTTAAAATATCACCAGGAATTCTAGATCCTTTTGATGGAAAAGTAAGTTAAAATAAAGAGTTAAAATATCATGCATACAGGAGTTCTTTTGGCTTCCTGTGTAATAGATAAAAAGTTTGGGTACGAAACTTCCATTTGTTTTCTCTACCTTTTTAAAACAACATTCTTCATAATATATATGTAACATATATGTATATATATATATANAATTCAAATAAAATACCAAAATTTCCAATAACACATTTAAAGACAATAGCAAACAACCCCATTATTATAACCACTTGCTATGATGTTTAAAAATTGTATACTTGTCACAAATTCAATAGGTATAGTAAATCATTCAACCTGCCTCCATGTCAATTGTGGAGCACAGCATAAAAATCTTAGAAAAAAATCCCCAAAACTTCTGGGCTTAAAATATCACCAGGAATTCTAGATCCTTTTGATGGAAAAGTAAGTTAAAATAAAGAGTTAAAATATCATGCATACAGGAGTTCTTTTGGCTTCCTGTGTAATAGATAAAAAGTTTGGGTACGAAACTTCCATTTGTTTTCTCTACCTTTTTAAAACAACATTCTTCATAATATATATGTAACATATATGTATGTATATATATATATATATATATATAAACCTATCATCCATTCTGAAGTTGCTATGAAATCCTAAAGTCAATTTTTAAGACTTTCTTCAAGGTTATATACAATTATCAAGATAGAATAAAAACTTAAGGCATGGCAATTTCAAAATGCATAGGACTTATGGGCTTTTACAACTTAAAATGTGTATAAGATGTTCATGATCTTTTTACAATTATATTTTTGTTCTGTAAAATCATATAACAGATAAGGAATCATATGACAGAACTAGATTAATAAAGATAAACTTTAAAAAATTAAACCTTAAAGAAATCAACAAAAACAATAACATAAGCAAATAACAAACATTGCAGTCAAAACCCTTTATACCAATTCCAGTAGATTTGTTCACTATTAGAGAGTTACAATAAAATTATGAACAGAATTCATTTAGCAGTCAAGAACATATTATCTTAAAATGATTCAGTGTAACAGAAAGATATTGATCAGATTAACATATAAACTTAAAACAGTAAAATTAAATCATAAAACAATCAGCAAAATACAAAAAGATAAAGAAACTTTAAAAAAAAACAACCAAAACCATGGAATCTGAGGAGGTTTAAAATCCACCTCTACTCTTTTAAAAATTCCATTTAAGATCTTCTGGGTTAAGATGGCGGAAGAGTAAAAAGCAGCTGCTTAACCTCTCCTAACCCACACATATAGGACTCCTCAAGAGGACATAAAAACAAATTCAGACAAATGAAGGAACCCCACAATAGGGTGAAGTGTTGAAGGTACATGGGATCGGGGCATTTCCATGTTATAAAGGGTGAAATAGCTCTCACTAAAACACGAGCTGAACATCCCCCTCCCTCTCACACTACCTACAAGGCCAAAGCCAGTGCACAAGATTTTGAGCAAGTTTGGGGGATCCATTAAGTCCTGGGCAGCTACTTGGGGTCACCAGGGCCTGCTCCTGAGAGCAGCAAGACTAAAGACCCCAAGAGGCTAAAGAACTCACGGACTGGACAGCTGGGTAGCTCAGTGGATTAAGAGTCAGGCCTAGAGACGGGAGGACCTAGGTTCAAATCCAGCCTCAGACACTTCCCAGCTGTGTGACCCTGGACAAGTCACTTGACCCCCATTGCCCACCCTTACCACTCTTCTACCTAAGAGCCAATACACAGAAGATAAGGGTTTTAAAAAATTGAGAAAAAAAAAAAAAGAACACGCTGACTTTGAACATAGACCTTTAGCTCATGCGTGGACACAGATCTTGAGCATAGGCTCGAACCTTGGGTGGGGACCCAGTGCTGAGGGGTGCAAGAGTGTGGAAGCAGCACCCTGAGACTGTTAAAGGAGCTTCAGGCTGAGGAACAAGCAAGGGTACCATTAGGAAACTTGACTCTGAGAACAACTAGATCTGAGACCTCAGGAGCCTAAAGAGTGCAGACAGACCCTGGCCATGAGGATAAAGCTGAAAGGGCATGTGGCTAACAATGGCAAGCCAGTCACAAGAACCCCAAAAGAGAAAGATCAAGAAGAAATCTTTAACACTCGACAACTTTTACACAGAAAAAACCCAGACATCAGAGCAAATAGCAGAGGAGAAAAAACAAGTAATCATATCCAAACCTTCCCCCAAAAAATGAAAATTTATTACAAGCTCTTGAAGAGTTCAAATCTTAGATTATGAAAAATATGGAAGAGATTTGGTTAGAGAAGAGAGAAATAGCTCAAAAGGAAATTAACAGGTTAAAAGACAGAAACTCCCAATTGGAAACCAAAATTAAACAGCTGGAAAACAGGATAGACCAAACCAAAAAGGAAAATCATGAGATTATAACGGAAAATCAGTCTCTAAAGACCAGAATTGGGCAAATAGAAGCCAATGATCTGTCAAGACAGCAAGAATAAATAAAGGAAAGTCAAAAGACCAATAAAATAGAAGGAAACATGAAATATCTCACTGAGAAACTGAGATCAAGAAAACAGGTCTAGAAGAGACAATTTAAGAATAACTGGTCTTCCTGAAAAAGCAGAAGTTAATTAAAAAATCCTAGAGAATCAACCAAAAACCTAATAAAAATAATCAACAACTTTAGCAAAGTTGCAGGATACAAAATGAATACACATAAATCATCAGCAATTCTATATATCTCCAACACATCACAGCAGCAAGAGGTAGAAAGAGAAACACCATTTAAAATCACTCTAGACAATATAAAATACTTAGGAATCTATCTACCAAAACAAACACAGGAATTATACGAACACAACTACAAAACATTTTCCAAACAATTAAAACTAGATCTAAACAATTGGAAAAACATTGATTGCTCATGGGTAGGATGAGCTAACATAATAAAAATGACATTCTACCCAAATTAATTTACCTATTTAGTGCTATACCTATCAAATTACCAAAAAACTTTTTACTGAATTAGAAAAATAGTATAACAAAGTTCATTTGGAAGAACAAAAGATCAAGAATATCAAGGGAAATAATGAAAAAAAAACGTGAAGGAAGTTTAATATGAGATATTAAACTATACTATAAAGTAGTGATCATCAAAATGTTATGATACTGGTTAAGAAACTGAAAGGAAGATCAGTGGAATAGACTTGGGGTAAGTGACCTCAGCAAAACAGTCTATGACAAACCCAAAGAGCACAGATTTTGGGACAAAAATCCACTATTTGACAAAAACTGTTGGGAAAATTGGAAAACAATATGGGAGAGATTAGGTTTAGATCAACATCTCACACCCTACACCAAGATAAATTCAGAATAGGTGAATGACTTGAATATAATGAAGGAAACTGTAAGTAAATTATGTAAACACAGAATAGTATACTTGTCAGATCTATGGGAAAGGGAAAATTTTAAAACCAAACAAGAGTTTTAAAATATTACAAAATGTAAAATAAACAATTTTCATTATATTAAATTAAAAAAGTTTTTGTACAAACAAAAACAATGCAACCAAAATCAGAAGGGAAACAACAAATTGGGAAAAAATATTTATAACAAAACAATCTTACAGAGGTCTAATTACTCAAATATACAAGGAGCTAAATCAGTTATATATAGAAAACCAAGCCATTGCCCAATTGATAAATGGGCAAGGGACATGAATAGGCAATTTTCAGATAAATAAATCAAAAGTATCAATAAGCACATGGGAAAGTGTTCTACATATCTTATAATTAGAGAAATGCAAATTAAAACAACTCAGAGGTATCACCTCACACCTAGCAGATTGGCTAAAATGATAGAAGGGGAGAGTAATGAATGTTGGAGGGGATGTGGCAAAATTGGGACATTAATGCATTTCTGGTGGAATTGTGAACTGATCCAGCCTTTCTAGATGGCAGTTTGGAAGTATGCCTAAAGAGCAATAAAAGACTGTCTGCCCTTTGATCCAGCTATAGCATTGCTGGTTTTGTACCCCATAGAGATCACAGGGAAAAAGACTTGTACAAAAATATTTATAGCTGCGCTTTTTGTGGTGGCAAAAAATTGGAAAACAGGAGTATGCCCTTCAATTGGGGAATGGCTGAACAATTTGTGGTATATGCTGATGATGGAATACTACTGTGCTCAAAGAAATAATAAACTGGAGGAATTCCATGTGAACTGGAAAGACCTCCAGGAATTGATGCAGAGTGAAAGGAGCAGAGCCAGAAGAACATTGTACAGAGACTGATACATTGTGGTAAAATCGAATGTAATGGATTTCTGTACTGGCAGCAATGCAATGACCCAGGACAATTCTGAGGGACTTATGGTAAAGAACGCTACCCACATTCAGAGGAAGAACTGCAGGAGTGGAAACACAGAAGAAAAACAACTCCTCAAACATATGGGTTGATACGGACATTGTTGGGGATGTAGACCCGAAACAACCATACCAATGTAACTATCAATAATATGTAAATAAGTCTTTATTGATCGCACATGTTATAACCAGTGGAAATGTGTGTCGGATGTGGGGGAGGGGAGAGGCGAATGGAAATTAAAACAAGAATCATGGAACCATGGAAAATTTTTCTAAAAAAAATAAAATATTTAAATCTAAAAAAAAAAAAAGTTCCATTTAAGTTCCCTTGGCCCAAATGGCCAGCATGACACCCATGAGTCTGAGGCAGGATAATTGCAAAGAATGGTAGGAAGAAAAAAACATTCCACAACTGGGACCTGCTAGGGTCCAAGTGCTAACTCAGTCCCCTCCCCCAAAGGCAGAGCATGGAAGCCAATTGGGGTAAAGACTGGAAAAGCTTCAGGTTGGGAATCCCACATGGAGGGGCTCGTGGGTGTAGAAGCTCCATTTAGGTTAAAAGTCATTAATGTCTAGCAGGGAACGACCTGGAAATTCTCCAGTTTGCATAATGAGAAAGAAGTGTTTTTTTAAATACTTCCCAAATCTCAAACACGGGCTGGGACCAGGGGCAGGGGTTGGTGACAGAGGTATCCAAGGGGATGGGGAGTAGGTAGCTAGGATCTTGGATCAGCACTCAGGTGGGAAGGTCAGAAATGGCCTGGGAGGGTCAGGCAGTTGGGCCAGCACTGGCTGGAGCCTGAGTCCAAGGGTGTTATCAAAAAGTAAATAAAGGTAATCTGAGTGGGTCAATGAATGCAGTGTGGGTGTGAGGAAGGATAAAAGGGGATATTAGGGGATTATAAAGTGATTAGAGGAGGAATGAAGATAAGGGAAGGTATATAGGAGATAGAGGAAATGGGGTATGTAGGAGAGGGCATCTCAAACAGATTTATTCCCAGAGGCTTGAGACAGAGAATACAGGGAGGAAACTAGGGCTAGTAAGAAATGTTTAGGTTTGGCTGGAGGGTTTTCTTGTTAGTTTCTAAAGTCTCTTGAGGGAGTAGTCAAGAGGGCCCCTCCCTGCCAGTCAAACTGATGGCTGAAGGAAGTCCTTGGGTAGGTACTTCCTGCCAAGATGGATGCCCCCAGCTCCTCTCAAGGAAATAGAACAAAATGATTCCTTCTCCTTGAGCCCTTGTCTTAATTTTCGACACAATGATTCACCAAAGGGTTTGAATAGGTAACAAGGAGATTTATTAATACCAGGGTCAGTCAGAAGGGGGGAGGGGTTCAGGGTTTTCTAATTGCTGCTAGGGAGAGGGGTGAGGGTGGGGGATGGGTCGCGGAGAGGTTTAGACTAAGAGAGCCAGGCTCTCCCAATCAGGAAGATTTCACTGCCTGTTAAGTAAAGTCTCTATCAAATCAATAAAACTAGGGGTGACTTATTTGAGGATACTCCACTAGCCTATAGAAACTAAACCCACAATGTTTAAATACCAAGCCCTCCCTTCCACCAGGACCCAAAGAAAATTCAGGAAAAGGGAGGGATGGAGATGGGAGATCAAGGAGAGGTCCAGAGAAATGAGATAGGTCCAAATATCCCCAAGACAAGATAAACACAGGCCAAGACCGAATCAAAGCCAAGCCGGAAGGCCAAAGCAAAAGCCTCTAGCCACAGGGAAAGCCAGAAGGCAAAAGCTCAGTCAGTTGGAACTTCACCTCTATTTATAGTTTTGAGTTCCAACTGACTTTCTGAAGATTCTAAGACTTCCAACTTACTTTTTGTGACCGTTAGAAATTTCACAAGTAAAAAGTTTCTGTTAGCCACCTTGCATTACATGGGGAATGTATGAATCACGAGCCAGGAAGAGGCTATCAGCAAAAGCATGGCATTTTCCAGTAAAGTAACTTTCCCCGTTCAACAAGTTGCTCAAAAATACTGAGCAAAGTGGCTAAAAATAGCAGAAAAACGGCAAGAGCAGGTCCACAGCTCCAGAGAGGATTGTAAATGCTCTCAGGGTTCTGCCCATGGGGGGAGGGTACAAAATCATGACAGAAATATTGTGGCTTGGTATTCTATCTGAAAAATTTAGGATTCGATCTCCAAACTTCTGGTTGCCATTTATGAAAAAAATAAAATTAATATAGAGTGATAAATTTAAAAATATCATGGTTTCAAAGCATTTATTGAAAGCCATTTAGAAAAATGAAGCCATGTGCTTGTTGAGTTATTTTAAAGGGACAGGTGTTTATGTTATTAGGTAATTGCCTACATCATTTACGTAAGCCAGGCATCATGGGAAATGTAGTTTGAAAGGATGTAAATGTCCACAGGAAGTTTAGATGAGGGACCTCAAAATTAGTTCAAGGACTTCCAAATTTCCAATATCACAGTCATCACAATAATTTTCTATAGTTGGGCTCTTTTTTTTCATAGAATTCTGTCACTTTTCATTGTATGTTAAAGTTGGGCTATGTTCCTGGATTGGAGAAATCACTGCCCCAAATTTCTGTTTGTGGGGCTTAGGGCTTTGTTTCTGCCCTGGGGGTTAGGCTATGTTCCTAATGACTAGTTGAGAACTATCTGCTAGCCTCCACTCTTCCTGGCTTGCTTTGGGTTGAGGCTTCTCTGTTGTGAGTTCTGGGACCTCACCCTTCCACTACTGGAGTATAGCCTGCCTTTGCTCTGACTGCTTGTCCCTCATACCCTAGGGCAGTGATAGGCAAACTTTTTAAAGAGGGGGCCAAAGGAAAGGAAATGCTCATCTGTCACTCTGTTTCTAAGGAAACTTTTGAGGTTTCATTGTATTGTATCCTGCTCATTGTATTCGTCAGATTAGGAATAATGCCTCACTGCCAATAGAACATTTCAGGGGACCTGCATCTGGCCTGTGTGCTGTAGTTTGCCCATCACTGTTCTAGGGAGATGAACCTCCTACTGATTCTCTGAGCATTTCTTGGTGTCACTGCCCCAGAATTCAGTAAGAGACTTTGTTTTAAAGATGTTTGGAGGGGTAATAGGGAGAGATAAGGCAAGTTCCCTCCTTACTCTGCCATCTTCGTAACAGAAGTCCCTAAATAATTTCTTAACTAGTTCAATACCTTCTAAATCACCTACATAATTTTCTTCTCTCTTTTTGATTCAAGTTTTTCCCTCTTCGAAGGTCTCTTTTGTGGCTTTCTTTATTTTAACCATTGGAGGATGCCTGAACATATTTGTTGATAGATAGGGAGAAACTAAAGATAGAAAGATAGAAGGTATAAGAGACAATGGGATATATACTCAATGATGGTATTTGCCACTTTTATGGAGTCACTTATGTGGCATAGTGAATACAGCAATAGACCTAGAATCAGGAAGACCTGAGTTTAAACTTATCTTCATATTCTTACTAACATTGTTAACTATGGGAAAGTCACTTCTCTTTGTTTCATTTTTTCCTTATCTCTAATAATAGGATCTACCTTCCAGAGTCATTGTGAGACTACAGTGAGATACTATGTATAAAGCATTTTTTGAAAACCTTAAATAATAAAAAAAATACTACCATTATTTCTAGTGCAGATTCAAAATGGAATAGTTTCTCTGTAAAAGGTGAAACTTTTCCTACATTTAGACCTGAAATGGATGTGAGAGGCCTGGAGTCAATCCCCTAAATTTCAAAGATGAAGATGATAAGACAAAGAGAGGTTAAGATTTTATCCCAGGTCTTCCTTACTCTAATTCCAGTATGTTACACCATGCCTCCTTGAAATGTTTTTTATGTGCTCTGGTTTTTACAAATCCTAGGATAGTTCTTTGTCTCTCTAATGAGATCCACAATCTCACAAAATCATTTAACTTAACTACCTATAGAGGAAAAGCTAAGTGTATAAAGAATGGTGATTGTATAGGCTCTTCTGTTCAGTTGGGTGATTGTGCATGCTATTCTGTTAAATTGGGTGACCTACTAGATGCTGCAAGTGAATAGTGAATTATACCCCAAATTGTAGAAGAGTTAGAGAAAAAGCTGGATAATAGTTTAGAAAATACAATGCTTTTAATGACACTCCCTGAAAGAAAAGCCTACCTTTTTCATAGAAGTATTCTTTTGGTGATGCTGTACAGACCAAAGGATTAAAATTGCAGAATACCCAAAGAGCAATAGAGGAATGCATGGTGAGGAGTTTTAGGGCACAGCATATTGCCAATAAAGAATTGTACAGAAAGTGGCATATAAAAGATCTCATCAGAGAGATATAAAACCAGAAAAAGTGTTATAGAAAGGAATAACTAATGGATAGACTGTATGCATCATTGGTATATTTGCAGTGTCAAAAGAATTGGAAGAACTTCTACCACTGGCATCACCAACATATTAGATGGTTCCCTATGAAGGATTTATGGAAGGACAAAGAGTAACAGAAGATAAAAAGGAATTAATGGTTTGCAGCTTGTAGCTGTGGAGGGAGTAACCACATTATTGAGATCACATAGGTCTAAGGAAGTAAATGCTGCTAACCATTTTAATTTATCTTAATGACTAATTTACCTATATTTTAATGAGGTTTGGGTAGTCTGAAATTATGCATATACCATATTCTTCTTGTATAGTAAATAAAAAATTTAAGTCACTTGATAGATAAAGAAAATATAACCCACATCTATAATCTAATGTGACATTTCTGACTATTTACTATTTCCCACATTACAACAAATGAAGTCATGTCAATTTATGCTAAAGCAATTCGGACTATCTCAAATTTACTGTAGTGTCTAGTGATCAAAGAACTCTTCCTTTGATTATTTATGGGCCTCTAGGTACATCTGCTCTGAAGAGCAATTCTCTTTGACTTGTGCATTAATGTCTATGATAGATTCAGCTCTAGCTATGAATTATTTTGTCTGAGGATGGTAATCATCATTGATACTTCCTTGAAAACAGTTACATATATTCTTGGATTCGACTTTGTAGCATCATTTGATAAGCAGTTATACAAAGACTCATGTATATGAGAATATAAATATGACAAGTGTTATAAATTATTAGATATTATTTTAATAGTGCTGGTTTGCCAGTTGCATATTGTTCTCATTGCATTTTAATAATGACTTTAATAAAGTAGGAGGCATAAATCATACTGGCAGAACAATTTCTACATCTTTATTGTAAAACTCTTATCTTATTGTCATATTTCTGGTGTCCTTGGCATAATGATTGAATTATGTACAAATTCATAGACTATATCCTTAAATTATTTGTTTATGTACCTTAAATATACTTTAAATGGGTACATTGAATTTTTTCTAAAATGAATAGTTTAAAAAGAAGAGATGAAATCTAGAGTGACAATGAATTTTTATTATAACATGTATTAGCCTATTTCATTTTTAAGTCTGTTGAATTATATATGTAAGAGACAATTTGATATTACATTCAGAAATGGATGGATTTTCTAATCCTGATGTGCTTCTAATTGTAATGAATTTTTCATTTAACAAGCATTTTAAGCACCTACTAAGTCCACAACACTGGACAAAATTCTGAGGATAAAAAAATTCTACTTGTGATGAAGAGGATAGAGGATCAAACTCAGAACCTCTGTCTTCATCAGATGGTGATCTATACTGGCATCAGGTCTTTAGTATGTAAAAACAAGAAAGGGACACAGAATTTTAACTATATACTAGTCACTTGTCTTTCTTTAAAAGACAAATTTAGATCAGTCGCTTCTTTGATTTGATGTGTGCCATTGGAATGAGTTTTTGGCCTCTCTGCTAAGATTACTTCATAAGAGATCACTATGTCACACTTATTTCACTGGCAGCTATTCATTCCAGCCTTGTTTGTGAACTTTCTAAAAAGAATCCTTCTTAATTTAGTTTTCTTTCCTTACCCAAATATTAGACATTGCCTAGGTAAAAAAAAATTAAATAGCAGTTCTCAAGTGTTTTTATTAGCAATGAAAATGTCACTATTCCACCACAGATCTGAAATTTTGATATTAATGTTTCCAAAAGATTTGCTCCCCAAAGAAGATTCTTTATGCATGAAGAAACTGGCTGGTTGTAATAGTATTGTTTTTACCATCCTATATATACTCTTCTTGCCCTGATTTCTTAATGTTACACTAAGTTCCTGATAAATCTTTTTAAAAAAATAGGAGGAATGGACCAATATATTATTGTCAGATTTCCACTTCACATATTATTGGGAATTTTGATGCTTGTTGTTTATCTCCCAACAGGATTCATACCAGTATGTAGCCTAGGTGTCGCTCAGGTGGGAAGGATGAACTTTGGAAAAGATGTCAGCACCTTGAAATATTTCACCATCTGTGGTTTACAAGAAGGCTATGAACCATTTGCTGTTAATACAAACAGGGATATTACGATGTGGCTGAGTAAACGGCTTCCTCAGTTTCTTCAAGTACCATCAAACCATGAACACATTGAGGTCTGTTTTCTACTTGAAATCTAATTATATTCATTGTATTGGTATTCTCAAATATTTATTCAACATTTATTTTTGCAACACATAGTTTTCTATAATACAGGATAAGAAAAATTCAAAAATAAATATAATATAAGCCCTATCTTGGGAACCAGCTTGTGATGCTATTAACCTCTTTATCACCTGTGTCTCCACTTTTCTTTGACCTGTGAGACTTCAGAATTGGCTTGCTAGTACTCCCTACTGATTTTTGCCGGGCTCTAGTTCGCACTGCCTAGTCTTGGGCTTTCTTCACTTAACTACTATGGAATGGATTGTAAATTGTAAATTTTTATACCCACTTTGATTTGCTCGCTGTCAAAAAAAAGTATATATCTTTAAAGCTTCTTTTTTTTCAGGAAACT
Organism: Gracilinanus agilis; assembly: GCF_016433145.1. Classification (NCBI taxonomy): domain Eukaryota; kingdom Metazoa; phylum Chordata; class Mammalia; order Didelphimorphia; family Didelphidae; genus Gracilinanus; species Gracilinanus agilis. The sequence continues at coordinate 149,077,048 of NC_058133.1, read as the reverse complement.
AGTTTTTTTAGGACATACTTCCTTATAGACCTATGGTAGAAAAAATATTTTGTAAGTGAAGTGATTAATAATAGATATTCTGTTCTAGTAATAAGAGCAATGTCATGGTTTATCATGACACTAAATATGTAGCATTTAATTTTCTTTTAATATTTGTACTCTGTTTAATCAGTTGGTTCAGAAGTAGTAACTTACTTATTTAAAATATTGAAATTTACTTATTATAGCCAATGCCATTATTTGATTTTCCTCTACTATTAAGTACTTTTCCAAATACCTTTACACATATAGCAATTTTTCTTATTGATGAAGAATGATATTTCTCTTTTATAGGCAATTGTAGGTTCAATTTCATTCATTCAACTACATTTTTTGTAGGAAGAAGTTAAGTAAAACATGTTAATTACCTAAAACCATTGATTAGATTAATGAGAGAACTAAGAATATATCTCCTATTCTAGTAAATAAAGCAGTCCAATGAATGAATGAATAAAGAATCCCTTAAGTGCTTTGGTAAGCACTGTGATAAGCACTATATATACAGATAGAAAAGAAGATAGTCCTTACACTCAAACAACTCACATCCTAATTATGAGTGACAGTACAAATATAACTCAAGTACAGGGTACATGGAAAACTACAGAGGATCTTAATATGCAGATGGTGGGCATGTGGTAAGGTCTATTGGTCCAGACAGTATGGCTGTAGGGTGAATGACAATGCAAAGTAGCCTAGAGAGCACAGGAGTAGGAACAAATTATATGGTTTGGTGATTTCTCATCTTACTGGAAAGCCTGTGGTTGGTAACACCTTACTCATCAATACAGTGTGAAAAGCCATGCGAACCCTGAACCTGGGAGGTTAAGAGGGCCCAGAACCAAAATTGCCAAGAACATTGGTAATGGGAGGCAGCTGGGTAGCTCAGTGAATTGAGAGTAAGGCCTAGAGACAAGAGGTCCTAGGTTCAAATCAGGCCTCAGACACTTCCCAGCTGAATGACCCTGGGCAAGTCACTTGACCCCTATTGCCCACCCTTACCACTCTTCCAACTAGGAGCCAATACACAGAAGTTAAGGGTTTAAAAAAAAAGTTCAAAATGGGCTTGGGTATTATAGAAGAAGGGGCACGTTCAGCTCCCTCTCATGATTGTGATGATGTGTATTTAGCATTGAGCAGCAGGAGGAAAGGGGAGCAGAAAAGGGTGCATTGGGACCAAGGAAGGCCCCAATGGGATCTAGGCAGAGAATGGGCAAGAGTGAGAATCATTCAGCTGGGTCCACATTGCTATCTAAGGTCCAATGGGATCTCTATTTTGTGTCTATATCCCTTAGCAAAATAATTTAAATTTCAAGCAATTTGTGAGGATTGAAAAATGCAATTGAATTCATATCCCTAAAAAGAATGAAAAGAAGGTTGTAAATGATTTAAATTGTTGTTATTTTCACTTGTTAGGTGACCAGGATAGATGGCACTATAGACAGCTCTCCATGTTTAAAGGTTACTCAGAAGTCTTTCAGTTCACAGAACAGCAGCACAGATATCATGTTTTACCGCCTAAGCATGCCTATTGAGTGTGCAGAAGTATTCTCCAAAACTGCTGCTGGAGGACTACCGGGAACTAGCCTTTTTGGCCCAAAGAATGACTTGGAAGATTATGATGCTGATTCTGATTTTGAAGTTCTGATGAAAACAGCTCATGGTCATTTGGTGCCTGACAGGGTGGAAAAAGAAAAAGAAGCCACAAAACCAGAGTTCAATAACCACAAAGATTATGCTCAGGAGAAGCCTTCTCGTCTGAAACAAAGGTTATTAACACTTACAGTGTGATTTTAGCCATTTAGTCAATCTTTATGAGGGAGGGGAGGTAGAAGAAGAAGGTAAGGGATTTTCCAATCTAGTAGCTTATTAACATATCTAATTAGTGCAAATTATTTTAATAATAAATTATATTTAACATTTTAAGTTTTGAAAAACATTTTAGATATATCATATAATTCAATGATAACATCATAAGTATGAAATTTTAAAATTACAAAGCCTTGCCATATTCCTAAAAATGAAAATATTAAATTAAAATCGTTACTATTATCAAGAATTGTTATAGTTGAGAAATTTTTATTATTCTTAACTTTAAGCTGAGTCTCTGAGAGTTGAACTGACCTATCCAAAGTTATACATTTAGTATATACCTTTAATTTATATCAGAGGAATGTTTTCTCCTAAGAAGTTATAAATATCAGTAGTCTTGAAAGAAACTTAAAGAGTACCCTTTTAAATAATTATTTTCATATTTTCAGTTTAGTTGTAACTGATACTATGATATCAGAAGACAATACATTGATGATTTTCCACCAAGAATTCCAATGACAATGATCAACTCTAGATAATGGTAGAGATGATATAATTATCAAATTATCAAATTATCAAATGTGATGTTTTATAGGTAACATAAAATTTTGTATCCTTTTTTATATGAGGCAATACTGTGTGACTATGTTCATTCCTTAGTCCTTTAACACTTTCCAGGTTTATGCTCAGGAGGACAAAACCAGATTATAGCACAAGCCATTCTGCAAGACTCACTGAAGATGTTCTTGCCGATGACAGAGATGATTATGATTACTTGATGCAGACCTCTACGGTATGAAGTTGCTATCTTTTGTCTTTTTTTCCTAAAATTATATTTCTTATTTACTATGTTGTGCATTGCCTAATGGTATATTTTGCTTCCAAAAATTTCAGGATTTAAAAAATGATTACTTATTTTTTTCTTTTTTTAAGAATGAAGTTTTATGGGTCCTTTTTTTGTAACATCTGGGTTTGTCACACCAAGGAAGAAAGCAAGTGTGGCAAAATGAGAATTTTATTTGAGGAAAATATTTACAAGAGAAAATCAGGCTGTCTATTCAGGTTTTATCATGTAATTTATTTGTAAAGTTAAATGTCCTTTCTTAATTTTCAGAAGTACATATAATCTCTAGTCTTCTTCAACATGGTCATTTGCATGAGAAATTTCACTTAGTGTTCTGGATCTGAATTAGGTAATTTGCTGTTGGAATAATGGTAGGGGATGAATGTGAGAGAGATTAATGAGGAAAAAGCAACAGGATTTGGCAACTGATTATAAAATATGTGTGTATATATGTAAATATATGTGTAGGAGAGGGAAAAGTTAGAGATAATTCCAAGGTTATGAGTCTTGATGATGGGGAAAATAGTAATGTTATCAACAAAAATAGAGGAATTTAGGGAATAGGTAAAGATGAAGTTAATTTTGGGATACATTAAGTTTGAACCCTGAGGAAGATATTAAAGGAAAGAGCTAGAAATATGGGACTAGAGCTCTGGGACAAGGTGGGGGGTTGGAAATAATGATTTGAGAGTCATCTGCATAGATATGAAAATTGAAACCATGAGAGATAGTGAAATCACCCAGGGAGAAAAATAAGAGATAAAAGTAGAGGGCAAGGACAAGACCATAGAAGACATTCATGTTTAAGAAATGTGTTTTACCCTTTGTATTTCCAATGCCTTGCATATAGTAGGAACTTTATAGATTTTTCCTGATTGAATTGAATCAGATAAGAAGTCAGCAAAAGCTACATATAAGCAGTTGATAAGGTAGTAGAAAAATGGGAATGAAGTATTTAGTTTTCCATATCTAGGTAAGGACCACTTTTTCCAGTGTAATTGCCTTGATTTCTCTCTTCTAACCCCCAAATGGGAAAGAAATGTCAGTTGTAATATCCCTTTGTCTGATACAAATTCTTATATATATTTTTAAAACCCTCAAATTATAACATTTTCTTAGAATTTTAAAGAGTGTAATATTAGAAAAAGGGAGACATTTTAAAAAGAATAAAAAATAATTTCTAAAATCACTTTCAAGGAAAAATGCATTTGTTTGGGCATCAAAGTTTCAAAGGTTTGTAGGCATAATAGAATAATAATGATATGCCAAATCCTTTATATTTGAGAATGAAAAAAATTGTCCATAAATACCTTAGCATGTTTTCTTGAAAATAAATCCTCTTTCATTATTTCTGATTTATCATACATATTCCATTCTTGGAAAGTATTACTCTGTTGCTAAAGTAACTTCATTAGGTTAGGCAATTTTAACAGAAGAAATAAATGTTTTGGGGCAGATTAAAAATTGAGGCTAAAACTTGCTATTAAAAATTTCTGTAAAACAATTATCTTACTGATAATTATCAATATTTTACAGTATTATTATTCAGTGAGAATTTTTCCTGGACAAGAACCTGCTAATGTCTGGGTGGGCTGGATTACATCAGATTTCCATCAGTATGACACAGTCTTTGACTTGGACAGAGTTCGGACAGTAACAGTTACTCTGGGAGACGAAAAAGGAAAAGTACATGAAAGGTTGGTTTCTTTTACTTTAATTGAATAAAATTTAATGTAATTTTTGCATGTGTTGATGAACCTATAGAGTTTTTTTTTAAATTTTATCTGATGTCCTAGATCATTGAATAGAAACAATTTAACATGGCTGTTCATGTCAGTGTCCTTTTCTGGTACCCTTTCTCACAAGTCAGGAGTTTGAATCTGAAGAAAATAATGTTGTTAATTAGAGAATACTTATCTACTGTGGGCAATAATCATATACTTAATTAACTTTACACATGATTGTCAGTGGGGTGGGAGGAACAAAAATTCCAGATTTATGATGATTGGTTATTAAATATTTAGGGTTATTTTGACATGCATCTTGGGAACTGTTCAGTCATGGTGGGGAGAAAAATGTGGAAAAAAGTGGGATAATGGTTGAGAGTAGGTGGCTAGAATTTGAATGGAGACTGAGGAGTAGTGGGTTCTTTTCTCAGCTTTGCCATTGACTCGCTGTGTGGCTTTGGGTAAGTCACTTAATCTTTCTGTGCCATCTTTTTTTTCCATTTGTAAAAATGAATCAAACTCAAACCAAACCTTCAAAAAAGTGAAGAAGTCTTTATCTTCCTTGCAGAATAAGACAAGAGAAGATCTTACCATTCCCATCTACTTCTGTGCCCATCCATCCTCTCTGGTCTGCTGGGGCAGGTTTTCTTGGAAAGAGCTTTCCATAGTGTTGCTTCTTTCCTGTACCTCCCAATGTCATTTTCAGTTACTGGGAAACTTAATCCCCTTGCCTTATATAAAAGGGCTTGAAAAGTTGTGGGATTAGTACAAGTCTGAAGGAATGCCTTGCTAAAGTATGGGAGCAGGAGCAGTACACTACTAATAGATTTCTTAGGGGAAACCTTTGGCTTTCAGAGATGGCAACTACTTACTGAGTTTCCTATAATAAGAAAAGAGCCATCGTAAAGATAGGCCTGCTGAGTGGGAGAGATGATTTTGATGTGTGTGGATGGGAGAAGAGGGGTTGGAGATGTAGAAAAAGTGATTGGGGAGACAGATATATAGATGACACACAGAGAGACAGTCAACTCTTGATTATTCAGAGGCCTATTAAACTACTTTATTGATTGTCCAAGCACTTCATTTTAACTGCTCTCCCTCCTCCTGCCTGACTTTGGGCTATTTTGCTCTACTTGTACTGGAGAGTGGCAGAAGAAGGGAAAGAAGTCAGCTTTACTGCTTATTACCATCTCTGGCTAATGGTGGGGCAAAATGTTAAAACTAATGGCTAAAATAAGTTTTTTCATTGTTGTCACTGAATTTTTTATATCTTTGCAAAGCACATCCCATATTACAGGTGACTGGGAGTTGACTATAGAGGGATTTTGACATGTAGCCAAATTTTGTGAACCTTGAATATCTGATGGCTCACCTACCAACATAATAACCAATCCTGTTTGGTGGTACTTGGAAAGAACTACTTGACTCAGAACAAGGTGGAAAGGGCATGAAAATAAAAGTTGTTATTTATGTATAGTTAAACTTTTTTGAACCTCAGCAAAAAATGTCCAGTTTGGTTTGAGTTTTTTGAGGGAAGGTGCAGGTCAATTCTTACTTTTCAAACTTGTTGACCTGTCCTTATTAGGTATGAAACTTAGAAGAGTGTAAGACCTGATTCAGAATTCCCACTGAAGTCAACAAGTTTTGCTCAGAACCACAGAATCAGGTCCATTATGCACCTATCCCATTACAGCATGCGCTTGTTGCTTGCGCAGTATAATTTAGGTTTAGTGTGCAAAATGTACATGTATGCTGTATCTGTGGGTGTACATAGATTAAATGTCTCTTGAAATTCAGCATCAAACGCAGCAACTGTTATATGGTGTGTGCGGGTGAAAGCATGAGCCCTGGGCAAGGACGCAACAATAATGGATTGGAGATCGGTTGTGTAGTGGATGCTGCCAGTGGGTTGCTTACCTTTACTGCAAATGGCAAGGAACTGAGCACATATTACCAGGTACATATTTATTTGCTGCTGTTACACTTTTAGAGTCTTTTTTTCTGGAATTTGTTTATTCCATTGAAGAGAAATACTCATTTTGAAAAATGTTGAAGTTCATAAAATTGTCTTTAAAAAGCAAATTTGAATAATTAAAAAATGTGTAAATTATGCCTATTGATTCAAGCCTTAGTTAGAATTATATCTTGAAGCTTTAAGGGAAATGGTGGTATAAAACCCCAATAAACAAACACATAATGAATAAAAATGCATTCTATCGCTATTTTTGAGATATGAGGGAAAATTCTGTAGTTACTTGCTGTGATTTATTCCTTAGTAATTTAAAAAATGCTGTTTTAGAATTTCTTGCTATTTTTCAATTTTTTAATTTATTTGTTATTTTAGGTAGAGCCAAGTACGAAATTATTTCCTGCAGTTTTTGCACAAGCTACAAGCCCTAATGTTTTCCAGTTTGAGTTAGGAAGGATAAAGGTAAGTAAGGGAATTTCTCTTTGTCATGAGATTGACAACTGACAGTCTAACGAGTTCAACTGGGTATTTTATTAGCATTGAGTATAGCAAACTGTCAGCATCTTCCAATAATGGACATACTAAATGAGTTCTTCAGCTTCTGAATACATATAGTAGGGCAGTAGTCCTCAGACTTTGTCTCAGTATCCCTTTCTACTCTTATAATTTATTTGAAGTCTTCCTTTCACCAAAAGCTTTTGTTTGCATGACTTATATCTCCATCATGTTATAAATTAAAACTTCCTAACATTATTATGAAAATAGTTTTGGCCCCTCTGGGGTCCCCACACTTTTAAAAGGCTGCAATAGACTACCATGGGTATTTCTGAGACCAAAGAAAGAGCTAGCTTCATTGGTCTGAAAAATTAAACATAACTACTGATAGTTCCCAATTTCTGGAGAAAAGTTTATGCATGAAATATATCTGGCCTGAGAATTTGAAGAGTATAATACAATCTAGAGGCACTGAATTTCATTAGTTGTTCAGTGATTTTCAAATGGGTAAGGTTAGGAAAAGGTTTAAAACATTAAGGGGAGGTATAAATGTGAATATTATTTTGTAGTGAATGGAGAATGGGCATTGTTTCAAGGGCCCACATAGTGACTGGGCAAATCTCTTAATCTCTTATTGCTATAGGAAACTTTCTCTAAGCTTATAAATTGCAGAAGTTAATGCTAAAGGGTTTTCATAGTAATTTCTCTTACTGTAGTGTTTTCTATATCAGTGAAATCACATATGCAGTATCCTTATCTTTTATTGCGAGTAAGAAAAGAATGAACGTTGCCTTTTTATTTTTATTTTTTAAAAATATTTTTCCATGGTTCCATGATTCATGTTCTCTTCCTCCTCTCTTTCCTCCCTGCTCCCAGAGCTGACAAGTGATTCCACTAGTTTATACATATCTTCTTACTTAAAACCTATTTCCATAATATTAATGTTTGTAATGGAGTAATCTTTTAAAAACCACAACCCCAAATCATAAACCCATATAACTGAGTGATAAATCATATGTTTTTCTTTTCAGTTTTTACTCTCAAAGTTCTTTCTCTGTATGTGGATAGCATTCTTTTTCATAAGTTCCACAGGATTGTTCTTGATCATTGCATTGCTATTAGTAGCAGAATCTATTACATTTGATCGTTCCACAGTGTTTCACTTTCTGTGTACAATGTTCTGGTTCTACTTATTTTACTCCACATCAGTTCATGGAGGTCTTTCAAGTTCATATAGAAATCAAGCAGTTCATCATTCCTTATAGCACAATAGTATTTCATCACAATCATATACCACAATTTGTTCAGCCATTCCCCATCAAGGGACACCCCCTCGTTTTCCAATTTTTTGTGACTACAAAAAGCACAGCTATAAATATTTTTGTACAAACTGCCTAATGCCTTTTTTAGATGAAGGAATTATTGTAACATTATTGCATTTAATGTGTTATTTCCTAGCTGTTATTTTGGTCATGCATTTCAGAGTATAAGACCATTGAGGATTCATTTAGCAGGACATTGTCTTTCATTTCTTTCATTTCTCATTTCATAATCTTTCATTTCTCACTCTTTTTCCTCTATTCATATAATACTGCTTCAGTTCAGGCTTTCATCACTTCACTTTTGCTATCTCATCTCCTCAGTGAAGTCTCTTATCCATTGTGCGATCACAGAGAAAGCACAGCACCTGGCTTATAGTAGGTGCTTGGTAATATAAGCGGGAAAAAGGATTTTTGGGTTTTTTTTTTTTAATATTAAAAGGTGGTCGCCAGAGGATTGAACAATTATCAATCCTCAATTAAGAATAATCTCAAGTAAAAATTGACTTTATAGAAGTTTATTTACAATTGAGAAGAGAGAAAGGAAATAAAGAAATAAGAATCTAACACACTAGGTAAATTACTACGATCCTCTAATTAATCCAGGAAGATCTAATTAACCCTCAGCCTGAGAGTTAGAGGGCCAGAAGCTTTGCTTCATTCACAGAGTCTCTATTAAAGGGAAGTTCCTTAAGAGAAGTTCAGGAAGATTCAGTCTTTAAACTCACCATGTGTAATTCTAAAGAAGATATTGAAAGCAATCTCACCAAGGTCTCAGCATTCAAGCCAGCACTCTTCCACAGACCAGAAGAGCTCCTTCTGCAGCAGCCCTCTTCACCAGCTGACCCTCTCCAGCAGAAGACCTTCTCCTTTTAAAGGGGTCTCTTATGCGTCACTTCCTGTGCCTCCTCCCTATGTTGGGTGTCCAATCACAATAGACGCTTCTCATAAGACTGCCTAGAGGGCAGTCAGTTGATTTTGATTCGTCACCCACTCTAGCACACATGGGTTACAGACCTCCCAAAATTGGAGGTGCTTTCACCTTTGATGATTACATCTAAAGATGGGCAGTATAGACTCAATCCAATTATCACAGTAAATGCTGGTTGATTGATTTAACCTCTACCTGAATATCATTCTGTGCTTGAAGACTTCCAGTTATAGGAATGTTATGATTTGATGAGGCAATCCATTGCACTTTTGAAATTCTAAAGAAGTTATTTTTTTCTTACATCAACTCCTAATATCTCTATAAGTTCTCTTTTAGTTTTTAGTTCTCTTTGAGACCCAATGAAGCAAAAGCAGGGCATCATTTTAAACATATGGAATCCAGATTAAACATTTGTAAAAGATATATTTTGGATTATTGATTGATTGATAATTAAGCATAGTAGGAAATCACTGGAATCAGTTGGGTATATAGATTAGATTTTAATTGCACAATGCCTTAGTTTTTAACATTAGTAGTTTATGAGTTTACTTTCAGTTTCTCTGACCTACAACTGTCTTACCTTGGAAGGGTGGAGAGAGTCTAGGAAGATAAGTTTACCCTTTTAGTGAGAGGTTTTGCTTGGTCATAAAAACCCCAGTGAAGGAGTTGTTGAAATGGGACTTTCCATACTTTCCTAAGAATTTTGACTGTTATTGTATTTGACATTATTATGGACTTTGAAAATTGTCTTTTGCAAGTCAGCTTTCGGAGACCCTTTTTCAAGCAAGTCAGCATGATTAAGCCAAATATAGCTCCCCCTGAACCTTCACTCTACCTCTACTTTAGACCGATCACAATCTTGGTTAGGTTGTATGGCTGAATTTGTATATTTCCAAGTCTTTAACATCCTGATCACCTTCTTATACATATATTGAATTTTTTCATTTCCCATTATATTATATCTACAAATGAAAACTGTACTCCAAGTGTAGTCTTACTAGATCAATAGGACAAAGCAAAAAAAAAATGTTTTGTGTACTGTGCTTCAACTACCATGTACAAAAATGCATGTTGTTGGGGTTTTTTGCTACTCTGTCATATTGTTGACATTCTGAATTTGCCATTCATAGTATGCATAACTCAGGTTTTATCACATGGATAATTGTTGTGGAAATCCTGAATTTTTACAGTTCCTTTTTATACCAATTGTAGCATTATAAATTTATTATATACATGATACTTTATATAAGTGGCTTATAAACTTATTCGTAAGTACAAGGAAGCCTTTTTCAAATTAAAATAATTATGGAGCTCCACAAGATAATAATGTTATTAGTACTATTAATTAAGAAAATGCCTAATGATCAAAGTATAAAAATTAATTTCTTGATGATTTTAAATTAATTTGTGCCTTGTTGCTATCATAATAGCATTTAAGACACTTTTAAAAATGCTACTTTTTGGTCTTATGTATACTTTTTATGGATTTTAATGTGGACTTATAGATTTTTTCTTATAAAAACTCCACAGTCCTTCAAATATCTGTTCCACAAATCTCCATCAAAATTGGGATTCATTATCTATATTCAATTAAATTAATAGTTGTTATAAGAACAAAGATTAAAAGGTATAACTTCTGCCCTTGAGGAATTTATAAAAGTCTGATAGGATTTGGGCCTCTGTCACAAATGAGCCACTAGGGGCTTCAGTGGAGAGAGTTCTGGGACTACAGTCAGAAATCTTTCTGAGTTCAAATTTGTCCTCAGAAACTTACTACTTGTGTGACCCTGGGCAAGTCATGTAACCCTGTTTGCCTTGGTTCTTCATCTATAAAATGAGCCATAGAAAGAAATTATTAACTGCTCTAGTATCTTTGCCAAGAAAACCCCTAATAGGGTCACAAAGAGTTAGACATAACTAAAACAATATAATGACATCTACTGTGTTACAAGATGTGCAGTTTTAAGTCAGATCATTTAAATTGAGTCCCACTTTACTCACTTCTAAAAAAAAATAATAAGACATGTTCTACCAGCCTTATAGTGTTATTGTGAAGAAGGTTCTTTGTAGAATATTAAATGTTACAGAAATGTACTGTTAGATTGTAGAGTTATTATCAATGGTCCCTCTCTCTGCTTTGCTCTTCTCAGAATGTAATGCCACTGTCAGCTGGATTATTCAAGAGTGAGCATAAAAATCCTATCCCACAGTGTCCGCCACGTCTTCATGTGCAGTTTCTCACACATGTGCTTTGGAGCAGGATGCCAAACCAATTTCTGAAAGTGGATGTCTCCCGAATCAGTGAACGCCAAGGCTGGCTGGTGCAGTGTGTGGATCCTTTGCAATTCATGTCCCTTCACATCCCAGAGGAGAACAGGTTGTTTTTGTTTAGTTATTTTTATTTCAACAAGAACCTTGGAACTTTTGTGAAAAAAATAAACCATTATAAAAAGCCAAATAAAATTAAATTAAACAAATACTTCTAAATCCCTTTGACCGGTAAGAGACTTTTCTTTTAGTCGAATTTGAATTCATTTTCTCCAATTAAATGTTTAGTGAAATAATTCAGTTTATTTAAGTTCGATGTCACATGCTTATTAAGTGCTTACAGTGTGCCAAGCACTATGCTGGGCCCAGAAAATGATTGCTGTCATTCTATTTATAATATTTCTAACAACATACATAAAATATATAGGTACCTTCTGTGACATGAGACATACTCTGTATGAATGCCTCAGTTTGAAAGGAAAAGATGTGAAGTAATACATGGTTCTTTTCCTTTGCTTGAACAACTATAGGAGATAAGCTCATTTTTAAGAATTTTAGAGCTATCAATTTTAGAGCCCTTATCAATGTTTTACAACATAAAACTTTAAAAAATATTATTACCACATGAGTCCCTCTTGTATTAAGTAATGGTCTTTGGAGATCTATATGTGCTTCTATGGGAGGCAGCCACATTAATAGTGCTCCTTTGTTCAAAAAGTAATGATTCCCTTTGGCTTTGAAATTCCCATGATTTTGATTCTTTCAACTGAGTGTTAATGTCTTTGTATTTGTTTGAATATTAAATATCTTAATTATGGTCTGATACCTTTGATATGACAGAAACAGAAATCACAACTATCTATTCCTATCTCTAGTGGATAGAATCTCTGATCCTTTTCAGAGCATTAGATACCTTTCTGAGCTTACAAATGACAGGAAAGGTGCTGACCCTGACTGGGAGAGGTTTTCCCATTTGAGATTTCCCTTTACCAGTGAAATCAAAGTATCTTTCCTCAACCCTATGTTTCTACCTCTTATGTATTTTGTTTAATAATTTAATTAATAAAATTAAATCTTCATAATGTTGCTTCTGTAATGAATAAAATTGTTTCTTATTGTGTAGAGTATGATAAAACACTAGAGTTTAGAAGCTCAGAGCTGATTTAGCTCATTTTTTGGTTTTCCAAGAAAAATTCTGCATGAAAAGCAGAGATTCCACTTAAGACATAATTTGGACATGTACCAGGTATGCTATAATAAAGAAGATGCAGATTTGCTTCCATTGTTCCAGCTATCAAAAAGGGCTTAAGATGTTGACTAAGTTTGTGCTGTGACTATCTTCAGATACATTTGAAAAAATTCAATTCAACAAATGTTGTTTTAAGTGCCTATTGTATGTAGAATACTAATCATTAGGAAAAATATGAGAATTGATATGGATGTAATCTCTACCCACATGGAGGTTGAAGTCTAGCAGGGAAATGTGTTTGGCACATACACAAATAACTGTTAAAATGTTAATAACAGCATATCTCTAGTTAGTGAGATGATGCTATTTACATGGCACCTGGGCTATTTCCTTTTGTTAAAAATGCATCTTTTATAACATGGATGAATACTCTTTAATATATTCTTTTAGAAGTTTAGGTTTTTATTGCTTATTTAAAAAAATAGTGGGGGCAGGTTGGTGGCCCAGTGAATTGAGAGCCAGGCCTAGAGACTGGAGAGAGGATCTGTCCTTATATGCTTCCTAGCTGTGTGACTCTGGGCAAGTCACTTAACCTCCATTTCCTAGCCAGTAATGCCCTTCTGACTTGGATCCAAAATATTGCATTGATTCTAAGATGGAAAGTAAAAGGTGTTTTTTTTTAAAATAATGACTCTAGATCATAATTTTATATTGAAACTATATTAATGCCTATGTAATTTTTTCATAATGCAAATTTATTATATTTTTCTTTAAGCTTATTGCTAATACATATAACCTTTTGCAGGTCTGTAGATATATTAGAATTGACAGAACAAGAGGAATTGTTGAAGTTCCACTATCACACCCTCCGCTTGTACTCAGCTGTCTGTGCTCTTGGGAACAACAGAGTGGCCCATGCCTTGTGCAGCCATGTGGATGAACCCCAACTTCTCTATGCCATCGAGAACAAGTACATGCCAGGCCTGTTACGCACAGGCTATTATGACCTGTTGATTGACATTCACCTTAGCTCCTATGCCACAGCCAGACTGATGATGAACAACGAATTCATCGTCCCCATGACAGATGAGACCAAGAGTATCACCCTATTCCCTGATGAGAATAAAAAGCACGGTCTCCCAGGGATAGGCCTCAGCACTTCCCTGAGGCCAAGGATGCAGTTTTCATCTCCCAGTTTTGTAAGCATTAGTAATGATTACTACCAATTTAGCCCTGAGTTTCCACTGGACATCTTAAAATCCAAGACCATCCAGATGCTGACAGAAGCTGTTAAGGAGGGCAGCCTCCATGCTCGGGATCCAGTAGGTGGGACTACAGAATTCCTCTTTGTTCCTCTCATTAAACTTTTCTACACTCTACTGATCATGGGGATCTTTAATAATGAGGACTTGAAACACATTTTGCAGCTGATTGAACCTAGTGTGTTTAAAGAAGCTGCTAATAAGGAGGAAGAGAATGAAGTGCTGGAAAAGGAACTTAACACAGAAGATCCAGTGCTAGAAGGAGGACGTGAAGAAGAGATCAAAGGAGAAAAGATGCCCAAGGAAGGTTTGCTTCAAATGAAACTTCCTGAACCTGTTAAGTTGCAGGTAATTGTATGGAATTTAGGAAATTCAAGAAAATGTACCTGTGATTCTTCCCACATGATGTAGAATTCTAATTTTAACCCTCTCTTGTGATGGATTGCCAAATTCTGGTGCATATTTGAAATCTTGCATTTCTGTGTCTATGTGTGTGTCTTTCTATTTGAATTTGGAGAAGTATCTCATTACCCACATTCTTCAAAAAATTAACTAACTTTCTATTATTTCATAGTATGTTCTACTATAATTTGTTAAAATTGGTCAACAAGAATTTATTAAACACCTCTTCTGTCCTGGTAGACTGGAAAACAAAGACACAAGTGAAACAGACCAACCCATAATTAGTTTACTATCTAGGCAATGAAGACTGCATATACTAAAGGCACTATTAAATAGGGAATCAGAAAAAAACCTTCATATAGAAGGTGATATCTGAGCTGAGCCTTGAAGGAAACTAAGGAAGTTGAACAGGTATAGATGAGGAATGAGTGATTTCTCAGCTTGGAGAAGCAGCTATTGGAGAGGCATAGAAATGGGAGGGGGAGTGGAATGGATGAGAAATAGTAATTAGGCCAGCTTGGCTAGATTGTATTATACATGAAAGGAAATAATGTATTTCAGGTTTTGAAAGGTATATATGGACCAGGTGGTGAAGAGATTTAAATGGTGATCAAGTTTCACATTTAATCCTAGAAGTCAAATTCATATTTTGATCTCTCACTTGCAAAATAGTATCATGCCTAAAATAGTCAAGTGGGGACGTTAACCTGTAGTTTTGCCAATAAGGGTAGAGAGGAAGGTACTTTTGTTTTCTCTATTGCTCTAAATAAAATTGTCAGGGTTTCTTCCTTATTTTTTTTTTTGTTGAGAAAAAGCATCAGGAAGGTGAGAAAGCATATTAGTAACCCACTCTTACTAATAATTTCCTTTTTTCATTATCTTTGAAGATAATGCTATCTAATTAGAATATTGGAAACATTAGGCAAAGAAATACATAAAGATAAGGGACATCTTTCCATCATTAGGGATGTATGACTATTTTTTAAATTGTCAAATCTGCTTTGCACAAATATGTGTAAAATCATTACATAAAAGTTGTGTCCTAACATGTTTTAAGTACCTTCTACAGAGTTCATAATTTTGTTCTATTTCCATCTTTGGCTCCTTCCATATATCATAATTGCTATTGAATGACACTAAATAGTTTTCTGAAATTGGACAAACCAATCTATGAACAGGCAATTTCTACCCAATGTAATTTATAATGTGTGGGTATATATTTTTATACATGTAGTGTGTATAATATACATACACACATATACATGCACATATACACTCTTCAACTACATATGTACTCCATGGAACAGTTTTACTTTTTTGAAGGAAGAAATTAAATGTATTGATCTCGTTTGTCTTTTCAGATGTGTCTTCTACTTCAATACCTCTGTGATTGCCAGGTACGGCACAGGATAGAAGCCATTGTTGCCTTCTCAGATGATTTTGTAGCTAAGCTTCAAGATAATCAACGTTTTCGATATAATGAAGTTATGCAAGCCTTAAATATGTCTGCAGCTCTAACAGCTAGGAAAACAAAGGAATTTAGATCTCCACCTCAAGAGCAGGTACAGTCCAGCCAACTGAAATGAAAGTTCTTCTTTTCTACACTTTGTATTATTCCTTCAGATCTATATCAGAATAAATTATTCTGTGTATTATCTAATGTGCCCTTTGCTTTGATGCTCTCTTTCTTCGCATTATTTTCCTCTTTGGAGTACCATTCTTGTATTCACATGGTCTTTGCCTTTTTTGAGGTTTTACTTTTTATAGACACAAATTATTTGATATTTTTAAATTCTTTCAGGAACATAGGATATAGAGTTGTGGAAGATTGATCAAAGCCAAGTAATATAATCCAAGACAGACCTAAAGTTGAAATACTATGATAACTGGAAGCTAATTGTCCCATTAACATATGCAGAAGAGAAATAATTCTTTTTTATTTTAAAATTAAGTTTTATTGATATCTTTTTTCTCCATTATCTAAAATATCCTCTGTATCCTTTCACTCCCACAGAAAGAACCATCTCATATAACAAAGAATTTTTTTAAAAAAGGAATAAAAGAAAAAATCAGCACAACCAAATATTACATCCAAAAAAAAATCTGACAATATATGCTTTGTTCTACCTCCATTGACCTCCACCTAAAAATGTGGGAGGGAGATATTTTCTCATATCTCTTCCTCAGAAGCTATATTTGTTATTTCTAATTTTTGGAGCATTCATCTTCCATTGTTGTGTGCTATTTTTTTAAAGGAAGGCCTGCATCCCAAATAGTTAAAATTTGTTTAAAAAAAGTGAATAAAGGGACAAATTTTGGTTATCTGGGAATTTATTAATTTGGAAATGCCAAAGAGAGATATTTCTAATAGGTCCCATCAGATATGTAGAGTCATGCCACTTGAACCAACAACCTAGGGATATGATTCTCTCCTTTTAATTTAGATCATGGGGGACTTCTCTAAGTCATATTCAGTCCAGATACAGAGAGATTGCAGGTTTCAAGTAAACTTGGGACAATTAACAACCTGGAAGTAGTCTGCCAAACTGTAATCTGCTGGCCCAATATTCAAATGAATTTGCCTCCAGGTGCTAAAATTCCTAGCAAGGTGTTTTAAACTGCTTTAGAAACTTATTAATTTAATTTAATTATTTAATAAATTCATTTGGAATCACCCCTACATAGTTAAAAAAATACTATGCATTCCCTTAGGCTCAGCAATAATATTGTTGGATTTGTTTCCTAAGGAGACCAGAGAAAAAGGAAAGGAACCTATATATGTTCCAAAATATTTATAGCAGTTCTCTTTGTAGTGGCAAAGAGCTGAATATTAAGGGGATGTCATTAAATTGTCTTATTTAATCTTGAAGAGAAATTTTGTGCATAATTATGCAATAGAAATCAAGAAAGATAAGTTCATCCTATTGATATTGTCATAGAAACTAAGAGAAGGCAGTATGAAATATAACTCACATTTGACTATACTAATGAGATTAAATATTCAAAAAGTTCAGATGACTTTAGCAGACTGGAGTTAGGGAAAAAGAAAGTTAATGACCCTTGAGCACTCTTTAGTGTTATGAAGTTTAGAAAAAATTTGAGCATGGGTGATCTTTATTACTAGTTGGCCATTTGTTTGGTAGTTACCAAATGGGCAAAAATTTAGTTGCATATGCAACATATTTTGAAAACTCTTAATTCTTTTACCAGATTGAAATATAGCTTCTTCTTTTCCCTTTGAAGATACTTTTCTCATATACAGCCTAAAATATCTTAAGAGATTGCTCTCACTTTTCATATTTTTTCTTTTATCTTCCTTTCTTCCAGATCAATATGCTCCTGAATTTTAAGGATGATAAAAGTGAATGTCCATGTCCAGAAGATATAAGGGATCAACTCTTAGACTTCCATGAAGATTTGATGACACATTGTGGTACTGTTGTTTTCTGTCTTTGTACCCTAATACCTTTCACAGAGTTGACACTTAAGTGCTTGTTAAATGAATGAATAAATGTTGTTATAAGTGGGATATGGTTTCTGATGTTGTTTAATAGGATAGACTATATTACTTTTCATAGTTACTTGAAGTTCTTCTGTTCTGTTTTGGGGAAAAGACAGATTTTTACTGCCATAAATTCCTCTTTCTTAACTAGTATGTTATACACGTTTAGAGATTTTGATTTTATTAGAATGATTCTCTCTCAGATTTAGATAAAAATGTATATTCTTGTATCACTTGGTTTAACATATGGAATCATTTTTAGGCTCACTTAACATCTATTAGAAGATTGCAAACCAGGTTCAAGCAATCTAAGCTGTATATTATTCTGATGATTTTTAAAATTCCAAAGTAGTGATCTAGACAAGAAATGCCATAAAATGGAAGATTCATTACTTTATAGAGTCATAAATAAATAAATAAAGCTACGACTTTATAAATAAATCTATGACAAAGTCATAGATTCTTAAACTTAGCCTGACTCTGACTAGTGGTCATCCAACTTTTTACTTGTCAAGACTTTCAGTGAGAAAGAGCTTAATATTCACAGGATAAGGTGATACATTTAATTTTGAAGAAATTTCAATATAAGAGAATTGTTTCTGATAGTGAACTAAAATATGCTTCTCTCTAACTGCCATTCTTTGGTCCATAAAATAAGTCTAATACTATTTATAAATCAAGATGCTTTTTATATTCAAAAATAGTTCTTGTCTTTTTTTTTTCTAGACTAATTATACCCCTTTCATTTACCTAATCATTGTTCAAGACACTCTTTGCTATAGTTTTTATAGGTTCTTCTTCAGGCCTAAAACATTTATTTTAAACAAAAAAATGCTGCAGAATCCTTAAAGTCAAGTCTTTGGAAGAGAGTGGGGAAAAACAGCAACAACCACCTGTTACTAGTGGCATGAATTCACATAAAACTGATTTCAAAATATTTAATTTTTTATTCAATGTTATAGAGCTGTGAACTGATCAAACCATTTTGAAGTAATTTGGAATCATACAAAGAGAGTTAAAAAACTGTGTATACTGTTAGACCCGATGATGCTATTGCTGCATCTGTTTGCTAGGGAGATAAGGGAAAAAAGAAAGGAACCTATATATTCCAAAATATTTATAGCAGCCCTCTTTGTCGTGGCAAAGAGCTAGAAATTAAGGGGATGCCTATCAGTTGGGGAATGGCAAAACAGATTTGTTATATGATTGTGGTGGAATACTATTGTGCCATATGAAATGATGAGCAGACTAATTTTAATAAAACTTGGAAAGGACTACATAGAATAATGAACAGCAAAATGAATAGAAGTAGGAGAGCTACAGATTTAGTACTTGAAGAATAAACTGTCAATGTTAACCTCCAAAGAAATAGAAAAATGAAAAGCATAGATTATATATCTCTATATCTATATCTATCTATCTATCTATCTATCTATCTATCTATCTATCTATTTATCTATGTCTCCTCGATGACACCTTTTTATGATATGGGGAGGGGAAGGAGAAGCTGAGACACTTGTAAATAAATTATATTAATAAAAAATGGAAAAGAAGTGAAAAAATAAAATTTTGAATTTTTACAACTCTAATCATCTGTACAATTTAGTGAGAAAGATGTGAATACAGTAAAACTCCATATCTATAGGGAATATGTTCTAAGCCTTACTGGGAATGGCTGAAAGACTGTGGATATAATTGAACACTGGCTGACTTCCATATATAAAATTATTTTCTTACATATACATATATATATAAAATAAAGTTTAATTAACAAATTAAACCCATAGGAAGACATTACCAACATTAAATACAGCACTGATACTGTTTTTATTACTTTGTATATTATTATCATACATTAGTATTTTATTACATAACATACATTATTATACAGTACTGTATAGTAGCCCCTCCTTATCTTCTGGGGATGCTTTCCAAGACCACCCCTCCTTCTCTGCAGTTGATGCCTGAAACCACGGTTTTCGTAAACTTTTAATACCTATGTTAATGTTACTGTATATAGTATTGTGCTCTCCTGTCTTATGAACCCATGCTCAGTGCTCTAAGCCATGCCCTCCCCATAACCTCTTTCAAAAAAATGTTAAAAAGCCTTTAAAGTAAAAGTAGAAAAATTGACCCATGGAGACACTGCCATCTTAGGCAACCTGGGCCTACCAGCACACTTCAGACTCAGTACCCAGTCTCCACATATCCTTGAACCTTGTGCCCTCCCAACTCCTCCATCCTGTACAGTCCCCTTCCTACCTGCCTCTTTCTCCTAGAAATTCCTCTGATCATTATAAATATGCATAAGGGGAGGACTACTGTTGTTTTCTTTTAGTTATTATTTTTAATTGGAAACACATTTAACTACAATAGCTTAAGTTGCAATATAATTCACTCAAATTTTTGCTTTTTTCCTTTTATGTAAGCTAATATTTTTGAGGGTTATCATTTCAATTCAACATGCTTTTGCTTTAAAATTTTTTAATTTTGTCATGAAGTTGTAGTTAATTTTCCCTAAACAATGTTTAGAAACCTACTAAATTATACATACAATCAAGCTCACTAGAAGTAATACCAAATGATAAATGTTATCATCATATATTTATTTCATCTACACTTGATATTTGTTACTGAAACTAATTTTGTAAATATTTCTTTCATGATGAGAACATTGGCTATTTATGCTTTTGCTTTTGTATTTCTTTCTCAATATTACCCAATTATCTGTCATGGGATTTGTTACAAAATTTTTTGCCCAGACCTGTGATATTATTAGGATGGAGAATTCTCTATGTGGTAACTTCCTCTATTGATACAGATTGGTAACACTTATTATGGAAAAGTTAAGAAATAAATGACATTGAATTTGTAAATATAAGACTTGCTGCCTATTGTTCTATATTGTTGTGTGTATGCATTCAGTGATTGATTCTAGATCATTGAGTCTCCTCTGTTCTATTCCCCACCCCTGATACTGCATGAGTTTAGGAATTTTACAGTTGCTGATGTGACCCTGTGTGGGACACAAGAAGACTTATTATTCCTATTCTTAAGGTTGCATTAGGAGAAATGTCTTTCTGTGAAATCGAATTAAAATTTGGAATTAGTTTTTTTCCCTGAAAAGTTGCTGTAAATTGTGGTGATTTGATAATTATCTTAACACTATTGCTTGAGTCCTACTATACAAAATAGGCTTTGTGGGATAATGTAGAAACCATTTATAATGTTGTTTCTGCCAGAATATATATTCTACATTTAGTTTGTTTTGAAATGAATTTCTATAAAGTATAATCTTCTGTATATCAATTTCTGTCCATATATGATAAGAAACCTTTCAGAAATGGAGTGCCAGATATTCTTCTGACCACCATTCTTAGTTGCTTGAGGTGAAATGGAGGACAGGAGCCAAGTGATATTGAGAAGACTTTCTTTTAAAACATTTGCCATGTATATTCTAACAATGATTTGTTTTATTTTAGTTTCTATTTTAAAATTAAAATCTATACTAGATTTTATGACTATCATTCATGGATACTTTGTTGGGAATTGCTTTAATTTGATAATAAAACTGCTTTTTACTAACACCTGACTGAAATCAACTGAATTATAGAAAAACAAAATGTTGAGAGAGTAGTTAGGAAGAATGGTTCTTCATATTGAAGGATAATAGGCATAATTGGGGCTTTCATGAACCAGAAGATTCTTTAAAAAAAATCCTCTTACTTTCTATCCTATTAACTATTCTAGGGAAAAGGATGAGAACTAGACAAACAAGGCTAAGTGATTTTCCCACGGTCACATAGCTAGGAAGTGTCTGAAGTTGGAATTGAACCCAGGTCCTCCTGACTTTAAGTTGGACATTCTATCCACTGTGCCACTTAAGTTACCCATTTTTAAAAAAATTTGAAGCAGAATAAGGAATTTATTTTGTTAGTGGTGTTTTCTTCTATGAATTCAAAGGATTAATTTTTAGACAATGAAGGACAAAGATAAAGTTGATGTAGAGAAGATAGCATGTAGTATTTTGAAATTTCAGAATTCTGCTAAGTCAGTAATATATATCTTTTGCCAAACACTTTGATGGCATATGTAAAATTTAGGAGATAAAATTATATATTGAAAGTTACTTTATCTTTTGTTAAGTTTTCTAAACAGAAGCAAGCTAAGCACTCTGGAAGAGTGGATAGTTGCCAGCGTGTGGGAAAGGGGTCTAAAGACTTGGTTGGAAGAGAACTATTAAACATGGCATCAGGAGCCCCAGTCCATATAGTTTATGAACATCTTAGAATAACAGTAGAATTTTCTGCCTTCCTCATATTACCTGCTATACTCCTGGGCTCACAGGTGTTTAGTATAGCAATAATAATAATAATAATAACAATAATGATAACTGATGTGTATATAGTATTTTAAAGTTTCTTAAGTGCATTATGTACTTTTGATAATAAGAAAACCATAGTCAGAACAGAGTAAAAGACATGCAGGGTAATATTAAACTCTAAAGAGACAAAAATGTGGTTGCTGGTATTATTTCACTGTGGAAAGGTCTGAATATTCCCTACATTAAAGTTTTTTTTCATAACCCTAGTCATGAGTGACAGTTGTGTTCCATGATGATGGTGAAAATAGTTTTTTTTTTCCTAATCCAGATAGGAAGATCTGATATCAATTTACATTGAATGTAAAAAGTTTATAAGCAAATTTGCAAAGATATTTTATTTGCATTTCTCTTATGGCTTTTATATTTTAGGAATTGAACTGGATGAAGATGGAGCACTGGATGGAAATAGTGATTTAACAATCCGAGGACGATTGCTTTACTTGGTAGAAAAAGTGACATACCTAAAGAAGAAGCAAACAGAGAAACCGATTGAAAATGATTCCAAGAAGCCCTGTAAGTATCACTGCATGGTAATGTTTAAGAACATAAAAAGCATAATTTTTTGTAACGAAACTTTAGTTTTTCACAAGAATTGACCTTCAGAATTTTGTTTTATAGGTTCTTGCTGCCTTGTGAAGTCATTTGCTTCTAGTTGTTCTATTCTAATTTTTAAAGACTGAATTTCATCCTTGAGTTTTTGAACCTCCCTTTTCCTTTTGATCTATTTTTCTTTGTAAGTCATTATATTTATCTTTTACTTTCTTTGTGCCATTTTTGAGCTGGTCAATTCTGGTTTTTAGGACACTATTTTCTTGTTTTAGATCATGTACCTCTGTTTCTAGATGACCTATTTTGCTTTTTAAGTTCTTTTCCTAATTGTCTTCGACCTCTCTTAATTGTTTTATTTTTAATTGTATTTTGAGCTCTTCCAGAGCCTGAGTCTAATTCGTTGGAGTTTCTGAGGTTTTGCTGGCTGTTCCTTGGTCCTCCTCTGTTGCATTTGTTTTTTTGTTCATTACTTGAATAGAAGCAGTCGATCGTAATTTCTTTTTCTTCTTCTGTTGTTTACTCATATCTTTTCCTTCTTTCCTCCTCCTTATGGGCTGTATTCTTGTTCCTCTGTTTGTTTGCTGGATCTGTTAATTTGAGCTTTTCTGTGCTGAAAGGGCTTCTTTTCTGTTCTGCTGGTAAACTGGATTAGGCAACTGAGCTGACCAATTTTATTCATGTGCTCTGAGGCCAAATCTTCCCCAGCTGGGGGCAGAGGCTGAAGGTGAAGGTGAAGGTGTGGAGGCTGAAAGTAGTTACCTAAAAAAGATGTATGTGTAAGACAGTGGAATAGAACTTAATAATAGATGTGTATATATAAATATTAAAGAAATTGCTAAACAATATTACCAAAGAAACAAAAAAATTTGGCTCTTTGGAAAAATTATAAATTTAATATTTTATTATTTATTACAGAATTATTGAAGGAAGGTAAGTAGAATAAAGCAAAGAAGAACTTTTAGACAATCTGAAGTCTTTTTCTAGAAATAATACATTTATATATCTGCAAATTTGAAAAAATAGATGTAAGCACTATAATTCTGGAACAGTTTCAAATACTTAAATTAAGACTATGTCTCCTCCAAGATGTATTATGAATTTTCACCTTATAATGCTTTTCAATTTATTAATAAATATGTTTAAAATAGAATCTGTGTGTAATAAGTTGATAATATGAAGCTCCATTTTGTACTTATAATGTATGAAGCAAAAGGACAATAAATTGCATATTCAATTGTCTTAAAGATGTAAAAATTTATAAGATTTACATGTCAGCAAAAAATAATAAAGGTATTTTATTTTGAGTAAATTTATGTACTATAACTAATATGAATATTTTTTTCAAATCTCAGAGGTTTTCTTTTACTACATATAATTGAGTATGTATTAATCATAGTTTCTATAGTATAGAACTGACAACATTTTATTCATGTATCTAAAGTAAACCATTTTGGTTATATATTTAACTTTACCGTGCTATATTTTTATAAGAATTCCTCTTATGAATTATTTTCTATTGGTACTATTCATAGTCATTTCATCTTAAATGAAAGACTAGACAGGATAGTGGTATATAGAAATTAATTAAAATTTCTCTTTTTTTTCCTTCTGTTTTATCTTCTTAGCTACCCTTCAGCAGTTGATCTCTGACACAATGGTCCGATGGGCTCAGGAGTCTGTCATTGAGGACCCTGAGTTGGTGAGGGCCATGTTTGTATTACTACATCGCCAATATGATGGCATTGGTGGTTTGGTTCGGGCATTACCAAAGACTTATACCATAAATGGAGTCTCAGTGGAAGATACCATTAATTTGCTGGCCTCCCTTGGACAAATCCGTTCTCTACTAAGTGTCAGGATGGGCAAGGAAGAAGAGAAACTTATGATCCGTGGATTAGGGTAAATTGACTGACTTCTGTACAACACATCTGTTCTCATAAATTTCTTCTTTCTTATTGTATTCCAGTAGCAAATGGTATCTATTAATTTCTACTTTTTCAAGTGGCCATGTGAGCATTTTTTTGTTTTCTGTTTCTAAAATATTTTGTTTTATTAATTTTTAAATCTTTAAGAAGTTGACATGAAAGTTACTGAAGTGATAAATGTGAATTCATTTCATAATTTCTGTACAGGAGAGAGAAACCAAGTTGGTGAATGACCTTGAGTTCATTCTATATAAGGACTGATTGGAAGAAACAAGAATGTTTCAATCTATGGAAGGCAGGTCATGATAGAGATGTTTTCAAGAATTTGATGAGCTACAAATTGATAGCAAAACTAGACATGTTGTATTTGGCCCAAGAGAGTAAAATTAGAAGCAGTGATTTCAAAGAAGCAAATTTAGGTCTGATCAATAAATCAACAGGCATTGATTCAGGATCTTTTATGTGCTAAACACTGTACCAGGCATTGAGATTACAATTGCAAAAGTGAGGATAATTCTTGCCCTCAAGAATTTAAATTCCACTGAGGAGTCACTATCTAGTTACAGTCATTTGACAGGTTACACTACCAATGGACCTTTTGAAAAAGTTGGAACAAGTTGAACTAAATAGCCTTTGAGATCTCTTCTACTTCTGAAATATTGTGATTTGGATTGCTGAATGTTAGCAAGATAATGCTGTTCACAACAGATTTTAGAAACAAAACCCAATTGGATAATATGAGCTTTTGTAGAAGGGATTAAATATGTACTTTTACCTAAGAAAACCAAGAATTAGGAACTTTTCCATTTAATACTATTCAGCATTTGGTTCTACTGTTATGAATTCTGGGAAGTGAGGTAGTATTGTAGAGAGCTCTGGGTCTGGAATCAGGAAGATTTATCTTCATAAGTTCAAATCTGTCCTCAGGCACTTATGAGTTGTATGAATCTGGACAAGTCACTTAATCCTGTTTGCCTTAGTTTCTCCTTTTCTATAAAATAAACTGAAGAAGAAAATGGCAAACCTCTCCAGTGTCTTGGTGAATAAATCCCCAAATAGGGTTGTGAAAAATAGGACATGACTGAAATGATTGAGTAATTATTAACTGTAATAATTTCATATATTATTTTAAAATGTGGAAACATTCATTCCAGTATATCAATATTAGGTGAGCACAGCTTCATCATACTGTTTATAAAACAAAAATAAACTCTTGACACTCCTTGTTTAAGAAACAGTGGGAGGTATGTGATATATTTAGTCTAGAGAAACATGGTTAGGAGAGGGTTTCTATCTTAAAATATTTGAAAGACTTTAATATAGAAGATGAAACAGTTGTTGTCTATTGATCCATAAGTATAGAAATATAATGAATAAAAAGAAGGAGTAGTTTTTAATTAAACATGAGGAAGCACTTTCCAACGAATTAAACTGTCAAACAGCCAATTATACTTTCTTGACATTCAGTGACTCTCATTTGCAGTATTTTAAGAGGATAGAGATCTATTGCTCATTAATGATATTCAAAGAGAATTCTCACTGAATGGGAGGTTGGGTTAGATGACCTCTTCGGTAACTTTCAATTCAAGAAATCAATGATTTTGTGTTGTTTAAAAAAATGTACCTGTAATCAAGCTTTACAGATCATATTTGTATGACATATATATATATATATATATAAAGAGAGTGAGATAGGCAAATATATTAAGGACCATTGAGGTTAATATTAAAAACAATTGATGACTTTTTAGTTTGTTTTTAATACCAAGGCATCATACTTGTTACCTTTTCAGCATCTAGAAAATATTTATTTATAAGTTTCTTTTGAAATAAATTAAACATATACAACTTGAATATTAAAGGTCACCCAATAAAAAATTAGAAGACAACTTTCCTTGTGACTAAGGAAAAGTTTCTTAAACAAAGGGAATAGTCAATCAGAAAAAAATAAAGTAGATAATTTGGATTTCATGAAAGGAAAAAGTTTTTATTTATAATAAATCAAAGCAATTAGAATATGAAAGAGAGAGAGCTATTATCTAAAAAATCTTTATATCAAATATCTTTGAAATGTTTACTTACATTTTCATGTCAGATAGCAATAGAAATAAAAGAACAAAAACCCTATATTTCAAAAATTGTCACATTAGTGGTATGTGACTTTACTCAAAATAAAATATTTACTTTTATTGATGTATAAAATAATTTTACATCTTTTTAATTTTTAAAAAACTCGGAACCTGCAAAATGTCCTCCTTTTGCTTCAGTTATATATATATGATTTTTCATTGAGCTCGTGAGATTTTGATATATATCCTTTAATTCAACATGAAACAACATTATTACATCATCTATTAAAGTGTTCATTTAACAAACAGTCCATTTTTTCCTGTGTAACCATAGGTTGTCAGTGAAATTTAAATTAGACCATTAAAGAATGTTTAACTCACTTTTGGATAAAATTCTTAACTTTTCATGATCTAAGATCTTGCAATATTAATTCGAGAATTTCTCTAATTGCAGAACAATTCTCTTTCTCAGAATATATATATTTGCCAAAGTTTTTCCTTCCCTCATTGGAGATAGGATACCTAAGCCCACTGTAAATAAAATATACTCAAAGCATTTTGAAATGGATGTTTTATACTCTGATGAGGATTTGATGAGGACCTGGGTCTTATATACTCACCTGGGATTCTTATGACAGTGGTTCTCAAACTTTTCTGCAATGATAGAAATCTTCCATTGAATTAAAACTTTGACAGAATGCTTGTTGGTAAAATCCTTTTAACAATTATTTCTAATGCTTATCAACAACCATTATAAAGTTTTACTAAGAATAGGCAAACAAACCTTGAGGTGTTTCAGGATTTTTTTTCAGACAGAACTGTCATTTAATAGTTCTTTTGATCTAGCCTTAAATGGAAAAGCAATTAGTTTCATCAGTAAAAATAAGTTTTTTCCAACCTTCAGCAATCTAGTTTTTTATCTGTCTTGCCTGTAATAAATTCTATTTTTATCTTCTTAGGAATAATGGCTAATAGTTTTAAAAATGTTTTGTCTTTTATTGATACCATTTGTTTTTATATTACATTTATTTCTGAATAGATCTCTTTTCTTCTCCTTTATCTATCAATCATCCTGTTATGAGTGGGCCAAACTCAAGTTTCTATACTGTTAATTAAGGTTTATTGTTGGTTAGAAAGGAGGCACTCATAGATCTTTCAGCTCTCAATAAGTGGAGATTTGCTTAACCCTATCACAGAAAGGATAGTCAGTAAAGATTTTCCAACTTCATTTATACAAATACCTGTCTCTATGTAAGAGAAATTTGTCAAATATCCTTATGTTCAGCAGATCACAATGCCTGAAAAATAGTAGATGTTTAAAAAATGCTTATTGAATATCTACAGTGGTGTCAGGATATGTTCAAAGTCATTTGAGTGGGCCTTTTTATAACCTCAGTGACCAAGAAGTCATATCAGTACATTCAGAGGCTCAGATAAGGCCTTGGGATAGCTTTGTCACCTCTCAGGGAAAAACAAAACAGCTTTATTTGCATGGGCTAAGGAGAATCCTTAGGATGTTGCTCTTATAATACTGTCCCTTATTAAAAAGATTAACAATGAAAGAGAAAAGACAACTTAGCAAAAATAACCAACATATTGACTGTGTCTAACAGGATATCCAGTGTTTTATACTCATCTTCTCTCACCTCTGCAAGGAAGGGAGGTTCATTTTCTGAGCCCTTCTCTGAGGTTAGGCTTTATATAGTGTTTTGACACTGTGTTCATTTTCCTTTTTGTTCTTTCAATTTACATCATTGTAATCATTCTTTATACCCCATTTCTTATCTCACACTGCATCACATCCTATAAGTTGTCCCAAGCTGCCCTCAATTCTACAGATTTGTTATTCATTACTTCACAATAATTTGTTACATTCATGTGAATTGGACTCCCTGCCCAAATTCCAATCTATCCTTCACATAAATGCCAAAATAATTTTCCCATGGTATAATTCTGATCATGTCACCCCTCCCCTTACTCAGTAAACTTTAATGGTTCCCTATTTCTTCTAGAATCAATTATAAGCCCTCTGTTATATAAAGCTTTTTCACAATCTAGTTCCTTCTATCTTTCCATTCATCTTTCATGTTATCCATCTCTAATTTTTAGAACTGTGGCACATAGTAAGTTCTTAATAAATGTTCATTGATTGTCTTGACTAACTGTACACTCTACAGTTTTTCATTACTGTACTACTTGCTGTTTCTTACATTTAGTACTCCATCTCTTACCTCCTTGTGTATTTTTTTAAAACACAGTGTTTTTGAAATATGAATATTTATTTAGTCTCTCAGGATGGCATCTGCCTTACTCATTGTGACATTTATACACAAAATAAATGTTTAAGTGGGGGGAATTGATTCTATTACTCAAGGATTCTAAAATTATACTTTTAAACAGTTTGGTAATTATCATATGAACATTATATGTAAATGAGATTTTATCAAACTGCCTACATAATCAATTTAAAAACACATTTTGGAAATAAAAGTTATACAATTAAATAATCAAAGGTAACTAGAAACAATTTTTTCACAAATTACATTTTAAATAATCCATTACATATTTATTAGATGAACAAATAGATTTTATTATAAAAGTTTTGTGTCATTTTTATGAACTTTAAAATTTTAATTTTTGTCAAGGAAAAATTAATATGTTGAACTAAAATTCTAAAATTTATTTACATTTGTATCTTAATAGAAATCTTCTCTCAGTCATCAAGGTACTTATAACTCATAAAATAGAATAGTAGGTATTTTTTTCCTGAAAATTTAATTATCTTTCATTACTCTTCTCTACCTTATTCCCTAATCCTTCTAGAGATATCATGAACAACAAAGTGTTTTACCAACATCCCAATTTGATGCGGGCACTGGGAATGCATGAGACAGTAATGGAAGTAATGGTCAATGTCCTTGGAGGTGGCGAGTCCAAGGTAAAGAGACGATCTGGGTATGCCACCACTTTTCACTCAGAAATCCTTATTGGATTCCTATTGACTACTGAATAAATGTCTATTTTCATTACCTGCCTTTCTGGGCTTTTTACAGTTTAATGCTAATACTTTGCCAATCTCATCTCATGTTACTAATTTCCATTCACTTTATTCTCCAACCAAAATGAATTACTCTTTCACAAGAACACATCTTACAACATTTTGATCATTTGTGCCTTTCCTTATATGCCTAGAATGTTCTGCCTTTCCTTTTTAGCCTATGCATCCTTTACAACTCAATTCAATACCACCTCCATCATAAAGCTTCTCCTAATCCCACCCCACCCAGATCACTCTCCCTCTCTTTCTCTCTTCCTCTCTCTGTCTCTCTCTATATATCTGTCTTTTCCTCTCTCTCTCTGTCTTACACACATGCACATGCACAAGCACACACACACACCACACACACACACACACACACACACACACACATGAATGCACACACTCACACCCTCCCTCACAGAAAACTAGATTCAGACTTCAGATGGCATTTGGTTTGTAGCAGTCTAATTAATGTATCATGTATCAGGGTGATTTATACTTATCTTTGTCTTATCCCCATACTAGATTGTAACTTCCCTAAGCAGAAAGACTCTGTTCTATTATAACTTTGAATAAAAGTTATTTTCTGCATATAGTAATAATGTTTGTAAAATGTATTGAATTGATCAATGAATAAACAGACGTTTGGATGACATTTTGGAAGGTCAGTATGGTAAACAGTTTCTTAATTGTGATTTTCCTACTTGGAAAACAATTTGAAATCAGTCTTTCCACATTAATTTCTGGAAACTTTAGACTCAGTTTGTGAGCTCCAAATTTAGTTTTCGTGTCTGATAGTGGAACTCTATTACTAGTTCCACTGTAAATTAGCAGATGATTTTATCTTATCAAATGAACACTCCCTTCTTTTTACAGTGACAATAATATTAATTTTCCATTGTCTGTCTTATAAAGAAATATTTAAAATACTGTTAAATTAATACTCTACCTTAAATGCTTTAAATTGATTTTTTACAAGGCAAATGTCATTAAATTCTTTTCAATTGAACAATGTATTAAGTTCCTACTCTGTATAATACATTATTAGAAGCCAAGATTATAAATAATTTTTAAAATCATCTTGCTGTTAAGAAATTTACCATACAATAGGGAAGTTATTAATGTACACAAGAAACTAGAATATGTGTTATCAAGTGATTATTTCAAAAATCTCCATAATACTATTTCCTAAGTCCCAATTGATAGCCTTGTTGATAGAAGTAATATTTTGTAAAACAAAATTCTAGGGGAACTAAAGAATTTGTGTAATAATTTTTAAAAATTTATTGTAATGACTTTGAACTTCTTCCTATATTGCTTATATCAGGATTCTACAACTCTGTAGATCAGGATTTCTTTTCACTCATTCCTTGAGAACAGTATGATAGCATTAAAATTTCTTAAAAATATATGTCATAAAATTTTAGTGAAAGTTTTATTAGCATGAAACTTGTATTTTCTGTTATGAAGTGCTCATCACTGTTTATAAATGTCTTTAAAATATATAATTTCATGTGTCTTATATGCCTAATATATCACTTGAGAAACATATTTTTCAAAATTGCTAATATGCCTGTGTGTATTTCTATAATATTATAAGTCAAAAGTATATTTAAATTATAAGACAGTTATTCATAAGCAGTTTGAATGAATCTGTAATATTTGCTGTACATAGCTTTGAATGAACAGCAATAATTGTTTTTTATTGACTAAATTAGTTTTTTTTATGTAGGAAATCACCTTTCCTAAGATGGTCGCCAACTGTTGTCGTTTTCTGTGTTATTTCTGCCGTATAAGCCGGCAAAATCAAAAAGCTATGTTTGATCATCTTAGTTATTTACTGGAAAACAGCAGCGTTGGTCTTGGTAAGTGAAGAGATTACTTTTTTTGTTTTGTTTGTTTTTTTTAAACCCTTAACTTCTGTGTATTGGTTCCTTGGTGGAAGAGTGGTAAGGGTGGGTAATGGGGGTCAAGTGACTTGCCCAGGGTCACACAGCTGGGAAGTGTCTTAGGCCGGATTTGAACCTAGGACCTCCCGTCTCTAGGCTTAGCTCTCAATCCACTGAGCTACCCAGCTGCCCCCAAGATATTACTTTTTAAAATATTTAGTATCCTATTATACTTAAGAGGAATAAGGATGTTATCCATATTATAATCTAAATTATGTTAAGCAATTATGATTTATTGTCACAAAAACAGATAACACATTTAAGCTTTTTTCTTATTTACTTAAAATGTTAAATATGTTTTAAAATAATTTCAAATTTTTATTATGATTTAGTAAAACTACAAGTAACATCCTTAAATATTATATATATTACATATGTGAAAGCAGTGTATAATGTCTATTCGGTTATTGAAATGGATATATGCTCCCATATAATCAGAAATTCCCTGTAATAGTATAGATTACAATTTTCTGTGTCTGGTCTATAACATGATTGTTACAAATGTTCTCTCATTTGCCAATGTTTTATATTATTGGTAAAGACTAGACAATTGTTTCATCTTTAGCACAGATCTTTTCTATGTACATTTGGTCTAATTTGGCTGCTTTTCCTGTCTTTGTGTTAGTGTCACATCTGGGACTATGATGTTAAGATCCACATGTTCAGTGGAAGAAACAGTTTGTTTCTTTACTTTTGAATTTTTTACCATTATTGTTCTCTTTCCATTTTTAACCTTGAAAATTTTTGAGTTGGTTTAGTTAAATCAGATGTTTTGTGGGACTTTTTAAACTTGTTTTTATCTTCAACCACTTCTCACTGTTTTATGAGGCACCACTGTTTATAATCATCAATCATCCATCTTAGTAAGATTTTAAGAAGTTTCCATTTTTACCTCATGTTTCTTTTGGAATCCTTTCCATTTCTCTATGGATGTTTGCTCACTCAGAAATTTTCTGCACTCTTTTGTCTCTTTGTTTTGATCCTATTTCATCCTCAGTAACTGATGCTGGTACATAAGCAGCAGTTATTTTATAATGGTCTTTTTGTATGTAGTTACTATTAGTAGTACTGTAATGTGTGATGACCAACTAACCTATGAAAAAGTAGTTTTTTTGGTTTGGGAATGAGGTGAAATCCATCCTACCAAGTCCTTTATTTACCTTTCCAAGGAGTGCCTGTGAGCCATTCTTCCTTTTCCTTTTTTTTTTTTAAATTAAAAAAAAATTTTTTTTAAAACCCTTACCTTCCATCTTGGAGTCAATACTGTGTATTGGCTCCAAGGCAGAAGAGTGGTAAGGGCTAGGCAATGGGGGTCAAGTGACTTGCCTAGGGTCACACAGCTAGGAAGTGTCTGAGGCCAGATTTGAACCTAGGACCTCTAGGTCTGGCTCTCAATCCCCTGAGTTACCCAGCTGCCCGCCTTCCTTTTCTTTTTAACTTCAGCTTCCTTCTTTCTTCTGTTTTTTTTTTTAATGGTAAAAATGTCAAGAATGATATTACTTACCTCCTTCAGCCACATGTTCACTATTGGTCTTTGGTTAGGGATGTCACATTTAAATTGCAAAAAGTAAAATTAAAATTTATTTGTCATTTAAAAGCTGTGATTCTTAGAACCCTCCATCCCCTTTCTTGTCACTCTACTGTCACTATCAGGGAGTTATTGTACTGAGGGCCACTTCATATTTTCCTTTGTTTAATTGGTTGTGCTTTTTTAATCACTACCAGTTGACCAGCTTATTGGTCATTTACCTCTCCATAGTTAGCTAGGTTGGTTCTCAGAAATCAGAGGAGGCCTATTGCTCTGGGCAAATCACATGCCTTATATTTGATGCCATCAGCTCTTTACAATGGACTAAGTCCTAGATATTTGTAATGCTTATTGGTAGAGAGTGAATTCCCATACAAAAAGGTCTCTCAATCAAATGATTCACTTCTTAAGTATATTTTATTAATTTATATAATAAGTGACCAACATTCAAACATTTACAAAATACTTTACCTACATATTTAAATAATATGGCATCAGATAATATAATTTTAAAACTTTATTTTAAAATATCAAAATTCACATTTTGAAATACATTATTTAATATTAAAAACAATAAATAATGAAAAATATATATCTCTAAATGCTTAAATCACTAAAATGGAGAAAGGAAAGATCAATGACCTGGGAATACAATTTAAAACACTAAAAAAATTCTCAAGTAAACACAAAATTAGAAATACTAAAAATTAAAGGTAAAATCAATATAATTGAATTTATGGTGATCATTGAACTAAGAAATCAACATAAAAATTGGTTTTATGAAAAAATAATCAAAATATAAAAACTATTGGTTAATATGACTTTTTAACAAGAGAAGAAAACCAAATCACTAGCATTAAGGATGAAAAGAATGAATATGCCACTAATGAAGATAAATCTAAAGCAATTGTTAGGAGTTATTTTGCTCACTTATATGCAAATGAATTTGTTCAAGTAAATGAAATGGAAGAATACTTATAAAAAAAGTAAATTGCCCTATCAGAGAAAATAAAATATCTAAAAAAACTTATTTTAGAAAAAGAAATTGAATAGACCATATGAATCAACTTCCTAAACAAAAAACATCTGGACCAGATAAATTTGCAAGCGAATTCTACCAAACATTTGAACATCAACTAATTCCATTATTAAACAAATTATTTGCAATAACAGGTAAAGAATGAGTTTTACCAGAATCTTTTAATGATACAAATATTTTGCTGATACCTAAACCAGGAAGAGTAAAAACAGACAAAGAAAATATAAACCAATTTGATTGATGAATGTAGTTGCAAAAATTCTAAATAAAATAATAGGAGACTACAATAATATATCACAAAGGTTATACATTGTGATCAAATAGAATTTATACCTGGAATGTAGGAATGGTTAATATAAGGAAAACTGCCAAGACAATTGATTACATTATTAACAAAAGTAATAGAAACTATATGATTATATCAATAGTTAGAGAAATAGCCTTTGACAAAATACAACATTCATTCCTATTAAAGCGATGGAAAAAATTGGTATAAATGGATATTTTTAAAGGAAACAAAGCATCTACCTAAAATCATCAGCAAGTAATATTTGTTATAGGGATAAGCTATAAGTTTTGCCAATAAAATTAGGAGTGAAACAAGAATGTCTATTATCACAAATATTATTTAACATAGTATTGAAATGGTAGCAATAGTAATGAGAAGAAAAAGAAATTTAAGGAATCAGAAAGAGCAAAAAAGGTAATAAAACTGTCTTTATTTGTAAAACACTTGATGGCATATATGTAGAAAATCCTAGAAATTTAACTAAAAAGTTAGTTGAAACTATCAATAGTTTTAGCACAGTAGTAGAATATAAAAGACACCCACATGAATCATCAGCATTTTTATATGTGACTAACAAAGTCCTTTAAGAAGAGATAGAGATACATTTAAGAAAAACCACAGATAGAATAAACTACATAGCAGCACACCTGCCGAAACAAACCTAGGAACTACATGAACATAATTGTAGAATATTTTTTACACAAATTTGGAAATATCATTCATTTGTTGCTGGACATAGCCAACAAAATTAAAATGCCAGTCCTACTTAATCTGCTTTTTAAATGCCTTCCCAATCAATTATCCAAAAACTATTTTATTTAGCTAGGAAAATAAAGAAAATCAAGAATATCAAATTAATTAATGAAAAAATGTAAATGAAAAATTCTTAGAAGTACCAGATTTTAAATTATATTATAAAGTAGTAATTATCAAAACTATCTGGTACTGGCTAAGAAATAGAAAGGTAGATCTGTGCAACAGGACAGAAAGAGAAAAAACAATAGTAAAAGATTATAGTAACCTTGTATTTGACAAAAGCATAAATCAAGATTTTGGGGAGAAGAAATCACTATTTGGTAAAAATAGTTGGGACAAATAGGAAGTAGTTTGGCAGAAACCAGGCATAGACCAATATCTTACACTTAACTAAGATAAGATTAAAAATGGATACATGATCTAGAAATAAAAGGAACTATCACATAAGCATTTTAGAGGGATAGGGAATATATTACCTATCAGATTTAAGGATAGGAGAAGAATTTATAATAAACAAGAGATCTAGAGCATTGTTAAATGTAAAATGCATACATTTAAATACATTAAATTGAAAAGGTTTTGTACAAATAAAACAAGTGTTCTCTAGATTAGAAGAAAACCAGAAAATTGGGGGAAATTTTTTTAGACAGCTTTTTGGATAGATGTCTAATATCTAAAATATGTAGAGAACTTTGTCAAAGTTATGAGAATAAGAGCTTTCCCCCAATTTATAATTGGGCAAAAGATACGAACATAATTTTCAGATGAAGAAACCAAAGCCATATATGGATAAACATATGAAAAATATGCTCTATATAATTACTGATTAGAGAATGCAAACCAAAAAAATTTTAAGACATTATATCATACCCTCAGCTAAAATAACAAATGGGTAAAAGGACAAATGGTTGGAGAGGATGTGAAAAAAAGGGAGACATGCATAGTTTGTGGAACTGTGAACTGATCCACCCATTTTTGAAAACAATTTGGAATTATACCCAGAGAGTTATAAAACCGTATATCCTTAAACCCAGAAATAATATTGCTAAGTCTGCTTCCCTAGGAGATCAGGAAAAAAGGGAAAAGAGCCTATATTGTCCAAAATGTTTATAGCAGCTCTTTTTGTGGTGGCAAAGAATGGAAATTGATGATATGCCTATCAATTGGGGAATAGCTAAACAAATTATGATATATGATTGTGATGAAATACTACTGAAACATAAGAAGCCATGCAGGCTAACTTGGGAAAAAAACCTTGCAAAGAATTACATGGGATGATGCACAATGTAATGAATAGAACCAAGAGAGCATTATATATAGCTACAGATTTAATAATTGAAGAATGTCACTTCTATAAAAAGAACTGAAAAATGAAATCATGAAAGACATAATCTCTATATACACATATCTGTTTTGTTGGATGATGCCTTCTATTAAGCAAGGAGGGAAGGGAGGGGGAAGAGATACTTTTAGAGATATTCTATTAATAAGAAAATGAAATCAAAATTTCCTTCTTTCACATCTTATGTATGTTGACAGCTTCCCCAGCAATGCGGGGCTCAACACCACTTGACGTGGCAGCAGCATCAGTAATGGATAATAACGAATTGGCTTTAGCTTTACGTGAGCCTGACCTGGAAAAGGTAAGTGATAATTCTGCCTTTTGTATTTATATATCTTCCCTTTTTTTTTCATTTTCCCTCCAGGCAATTAAATTTTTTCTAATATGTCCAGCAAATATATATAATGAAAGATACATTATGCTTCATTTAATTATAGCAACCTCAAAAGCAATATGATAGAGTAGATAAAGATTTATCCTTAAATTTAAGATTTTGGTTTAAGTTCTTATTTCATTATAGATTTGAGCTATTAGTTAATTCTATGTGTTTTTCATTGTAAAAATTATCATTGTGATGTTATATTTGTTATAACTTCAACACTTCCAAAAGTTTATTCACAACTTAATTATACTGCCAAGAGTTGTATGCACTGAGTAAAATATACCAAGATCAGGTAGACTAAGTAGAAATGTTTAAGTCATGGAGATATTTCACAGGATCTTAAGAGTTAGAAGGGACTTTGAATCCTATCTAATCCAACTTAATATTTGAACAATAATATCTTCTACCATATTAAATTCAATTCAGTACATGTATATTAAACATTCATATTTCAAGATACTGTATTAGGTACTATGGGTACAATGATTAAAATATGAAGTCTTCTGCTAGGAGGTTTACATTCTTTTGTAGCAGACTGCTATCCAGACTTTGATTAAAGATCTCTAACAAGCAGAAATTTTTACACCTTTTGCTCCTGATTTTGCCTTTGGAGAACTAAACAGAGGAAGTCTTAAACTTCCTTCCCTTCTTATATAGTCTAAACAACTCTCTTTAGCTGATCCTCATATGAGTTCCTAAATTCCAGGGACTAATTTCCTCCCATAGAAGTTTGGCCCCAAGTCTTGTGTCACTGTGAACACTTTAAAGTATGATCTCTAAAAAATCTTGAGGATTTTTCATACGATGCCCAGATTTCCTCTCTATCACAAAACAAGTCACTTTTCTTCAAGATGCTCATCATTTTCACCGAAAGCCATTCCTTCCTTATTGGTGAAAATAAAATCTGGAGTAAGGTTTCCATTTGATTCTTCTTTCATTATTTGAAGAATTAAATTGTAAAGGCAAGTCGAGATATTAGCAATTCTGGTTTTTTTTTTTCCAGAAAGTATATTTTACTTATGACTGACCATCTTGCCTCTTTTTCAAACACCTCATTTATTTCCTCTTTCTGAACAGGTAGGTAGTCTTGAATATAAACTGAAGATAATACCTCTTCTATTTATTCCTCCATTGATCTTTGCTCAGATGTCCTCTTTTAGTATGTTCCCCATTTATTGTTCTTAGATTTCCTCATATGAGAATGGCTTCATATTATGTAATACTGTTCCTTCCTAATTTTTGCCTGAATGTCTACATGTTTGCAATTTCAAGTTTATGGTTTTTATTACTGGCTCATTTCTTAGATTTTTCCCTTCTGTTAGTATATGGGCTTTTCAATTCTTCCTACATTGTAGAAACTTCTTTGCAATTTGATCTCCTCTAGTCTTACATATTAGTCCCCTTATGCATTCTATAATCCAGCCATTCTGGCCTCTTTTCCCTTTCTTATATTTGATGCTCCATTATCTGTGCCTTGATAGTGGCTTTACCTTATGACTGAGAATAGTTTGCCTCCACATTTCTGCCTCCCAGAATTCCTGAATTCTTTCAAGATTCATCTCAAATGATACTGTCAGTGTGGTGCTTTTCTGAGTATTCCCAAATGCTAGTGATTTCCCTTCTAAGGTTATCTTCCATCTATTCTGTATATAACTTTTATATATCGATTTGTGTAACATGTCTTCCTCATTGGAAACATTGCATTTATTATTTCTGCTTTTTTGCATTTGTTTTTTATGCCTTAGTACATGGTTAGTCTTTGTGAATGTACCATGTGCTGCTGAAAAGAAAGTATATTCCTTTTTGTTCCTATTTATTTTTCTCCATCTATCTATTAACTCCAATTTTTCTAAGATTTCCTTCACATTTCTTACCTCTTTCTTATTTACTTTTTGGTTTGATTTATCTAGATCTGATAGAGGAAGGTTCCAGTCTCCCACTAGTATAGTTTTATTATCTATTTTCTCCTTAAGCTCCACCAATTTCTTCTTTAGAAATTTGGATGCTATACCATTTGGTGCATATATGTTGAGTACTGATATTCCCTCATTGTCTATACTGCCTTTTGTCAGGATATAATTACCTTTCCTATCTCTTTTAACAAGCTGTATTTTTACTTTGACTTTGTCAGATATCATGATTGAGACTCCTGCCTTCTTTTTCTCAGTTGATGCCCAATAGATTTTGCTCCAGGCTTTTACCTTTACTCTGTGTGTCTACCTGCCTCATGTATTTCTTGTAGACAACATATGGTAGGGTTTTGGTTTCTAATCCACTCTGCTATTTGCTTCTGTTTTATGGGTGATTTCATCCCATTCACATTCAGAGTTATGATTACCAGCTATGTATTCCCCAGCATTTTGATTTCTTCTCTTTGTTCTGCCCTTTCTTTCACTATTTCCTTCTACACAAGTGATTTGTTTTTAATCAGTCCCCCTAATCCCCACCCTCATTTTACTTCCTTTTCTCCCCCCTCCCTTCTTATTCTCCTCTTATTTTTCTTCAGGGTCTTTTTGAGTTATCTCCTCCCATTCTCCCTCCCTAGTGTTGCTTGACTCCCCACCAGTCGGTTTGTTACCCTTATACTTCTCTATAGGGCATGAATCAATTCTCTGCCCAAATGGATCTTATTGTTCTTTCCTCTTTGAGTCAATTTCAGTGCATCTAAGAATTAAGTATTTCCTGTCTCTGTAAGTTTTAAAATTAGTATTCAATGCCTCCAAAGTATGATATTGATAAGGATTTATTAAAATGAGGGAAAGAGTCCCAACTCACCCTCCACCATGCCACCTGTGGTGCCAAAAGACCCCCGTGACCATGGAAAAAAACTCATTTCCATACTGCCCATGAAAACTGAAGACCAATGCGTAAAGGCTTAAAGAATTATGGATATGCTGAAAGGGAGTTTGGGTAATGTATTTTAAAGGGTACAAGGTCTTTTCAACTTTACAAATCCCCCCTGTGATCCTTTGGGAGACCAGTCTCCCCAATGGATCATGAAAACGTAATCAAATTAAAGTTTACAATAATTCAGAGATAAAAGGGAAATAAAAGGGAGAAAGAACAAAACCAATGTTTGGTGCATTGACAAAAGACTATTTAGGGGACAGTCCCCTTTCTCACATAAAAGTGTCCATTCAAAATAAATATGTTCAACCCTCCCAAAGTTCAAATTCGCCATGTCTTGAAGTTCACTCTGGATCTTCTGGTGCAGTGTGTGGTCTCTGCAGGCATCTTCATGGAGCCTTCTGGATTCTGGGAGGTAGTTTTCTGTTCTAAATTAGGGTCAAATTCAAGTCATATTCAAGTCAAATTCAAGTCAAATTCAAATTCATAGCAATAACATAGTCCCCCCTGAGGAAAATACAGGGATACACATGAGAATCACACAGGAATACATGGTCAAGGCATGAGGTATATGCATCAATTATCAAAAACATCAAAGAGTCCGAAGAAAAATAAAAAATAAAAAAGAAAATAACCTCTGAGGGAAATATAGGATATTAAAAAAATGTGAAGAAAGGAAAAAGAAAAAGAAAAATTCACAAATCACAACAGGTTCTTTTAGCAATCCATGTCCCATAAGCTTTGCAACAACAATCACTCACTAACCCAATTTAGCAGCCTGGACTCCAGTAAGTTGTCACATCATGAAAGAAATAGAAAAAAAAAAAAAGACTAGATCTTGAGACAAATGGGAAATAGCATTTTCTGGTGCAATCCTTTTCTTCACTTTCAGAGATAATGGAGCCAGAACAATCGATGTTGAGTACTTGATATAGAGTGTAGTACAAGGAAGTTCCTATGTCTTAACATATGCTAAGAGTCACAACCTCAAGTCTCACACAGGATCAGGTCTTTTTGTAGAATGTCATCAATCCCTGTAAGATTAGTTTGGTCTCTTTCTTTTTTTTGTGCTCATTTTATACTTCATAGGTCAAAACTCTGTGCTCCTTTGTTGTCTGATTCTCCTTGGATTAGACATAATCATCGAGCAAAAGTCTCATAATAATTAAATAACTAGTGGCGGGTTTCTATAGTCCAAAGCTTTTTGGGTATAAATTTATATGCTAAGCAACCTTTTTACCCTTCCAATGTATTAGTCTTCTCCCCTGCTCCCACCCTGCACTTCCTTATGAAATATAAATTAACCCCATTTTTTCTCTTTTCCCATTTCTCTTAATATTATCCTCTTTTTATCTCTAGTTTTATATATATACACACATATATGTATATATCTTCACATTTCATCTATACAGTTTGTTACTGTTTCCTCTAAGTATACCTCTTTTAACTGTCCTAATGATGATAACAATTTTTAAGAGTTTCCAATATCATCTTTTCTTATAGGAATACAAATCATTTAAACTCATTGGGTCCCTTAAAAAAAGTTTTGATTTTCTTTTTGTTTTTTTTTCCCCTCTCTTAATTATCTTTTGGTGATTCTCTTGAGTTCTATGTTTTGGCATCAAATTTTCTGTTTATGTCTGGTGTTTTCTTTATGAATACTTGGAAGTCTTCTATTTTATTAAATGACCATACTTTCTCCTGCAAGAATATAGTCAGTTTTGCTGGATAATTGATTCTTGGTTGTAGACCTAGTTCCCTTGCTTTCTGGAATATCATATTTCATGCCTTCCAGTCCTTCAGAGTAGATGCAGCCAGATCCTGTGTTATCCTATGGTTCCATAGTATCTGAAAGACTTCTTTTTAACAGCTTGTAAATTTTTTCCTTGGTCTGTTAGTTCTTGAATTTGACTATAACATTCCTGGGCATTGTCAGTTGGGAGTTAAATGTAGGAGGTGACCTGTGGATTCTTTCTATCTCTACTTTTCCTTCTTGTTCAAGAATGTTGGGGCAGTGTTCTTGGATAATTTCCTGTAGGATGATGTCTAGGCTTTTCCTTTTGTCATGATCTTTCAGTAGTCCAATAATTCTAAAATTTTCTCTTCTCGATCTATTTTCAAATTCTGAGGTTTTGTCAATGAGGTGTTTCATGTTTTCCTAAATTTTTTTTAATTCTTTTGATTTTGTTTTATAGGTTCTTGCTGCCTTGTGAAGTCATTTGCTTCTAGTTGTTGTATTCTAATTTTTAAAGACTGAATTTCATCCCTGGCTTTTTGTTCATCCTTCTCTTTCTGGACTCATTTCTTTGTAGGTCATCTTTCACCTTCTTTGCTTCATTTTCAAGCTAGTGAATTTTGGCTTTCAACACACTATTTTCTTGTTTTAGTTCATGTAGTTTCTTTTCCCAATTGTCTTCAGCCTGTCTTGATTGATTTTTGAGTTCTTGAGTTAATTGAATTTTGAGGTCTTCCAAAGCCTGTGTCCAGTTTACTGGAGTTTCTGTGTTTTTTCTTGGTGCTCCTTCGACCTCCTCTGTTCCATTTATTCTTTATTCATTTCCTGGATAGAAGCTGTCAGTTGTAATTTCTTTTCTCTTTTTCTGTTGTTCACTAATTTTTTTCCTTCTTTCCCCCCAGAATTGTAATATTTCTTTATTTGTATCCTATGCACCTAGCACAGTACCTGTTACATAATAGAAATAAGTTCATTGTATGGACTGGAATTGAATCTTAATCTCTTTGGAATTTGCTTTTCTGACTCTAGTTTGCCCATCAGACCATTTCTTGCTTTATTTTTGTCTTTATCTTATATTCTAAGATTTGATGTATCTTTGTTCATTCTTGTAGCTGTTAGTGGGAGTTCACCAATTCCTCTCTTTTCTAGATTCCAAACAAATATAAATATAAATATAAATCTATGTCCAAATCCATACATATTTGCTTTATGTATGTGTGTGTATCTTCATAGGTATACTCCGCTCCTTTCTAGGAGTCCCTCACTAATAGATATTAAACCAGAATGCAAAAATGAAAACATTCTTGTGAGACATCATTTCCTTAATTACTTTTTCAATTTCCAGATATTCCTTTGACTTCTAATTCCTTTGTCTTCAATTGGCCAGGAATGACAAAATACATTCTGTGCCTCTAACACCTTCATACTCTTGCCCAGGATTTCATAATCTCATTTAATTGCTAGGTTCCTGCTTGCAATATCGTTTGTCTGCATGACATTCACCAGAAGTCTATGGTGGAAATCAGGTTTGACAGATTTTGTCATTTTCCCTAACACTTGTTTTGATAAGATAAAAGTAGAGAGCTCCATTAGTATTTCCCAGAGGTAATGACCAAACATCACTATTTGGAAAAGGACCCTGCCATGACAATAGTTATGGATTCCTGTCACCCTCAATACAAAAGCTATTCTTACTTTAAAATATTTATTTAACTTTATTTGAGTAAAAAGAAGAAAGGACTCATTCTACTTTAAAAAACCAAAACCCTTAACTATTAGAAAACAGAACCCCAGAATTATAGAATTTTAGAACAAGAAGTAATGTTAGCATCCATAGAGTCTAACCATTGCCTGAAAGGAATGCTCATTTTAGCATATACTATGAGTAGGCTGTCCACTGTCTGTTTGAAGACCTCTGGTAAGAGAAGACTTCCTAAGACAGCCCATCTCACCTTGGGATAACTCTAATTGATTTCTAAATCTTTATGTCATCAAACTTAAATTTAGCCCTTTTTAACTTCCATTACTCCTGATTCTTCCCTATGGGAACAAAAAGAACAAGATTAATTCTTTTACAACATGATAGCCTTTCTTTACTCAAAGACAACAATTATGTTACCATTGAGTCTTCTTTTATCCAGGTTAAATATCCCCAATTCGTTCAATCTTTTTTTGTGACATAGATTCAAGGTCCTTCATCATACTTATTTCCTGCTTCTAGTCATTATCTATCTTATCAATATTCTCCTTAAACCATGGCACCCAGAAATGAACAGAGTACTCCAGACATGACCAAATTTGGTCAAAGTTTTTTTTGAGAGGGGTAGACTACAAAGGAATTATCATCTTCTGTAAGAAGCCCTAGATACTATTAGTTCTTTTTGTCTGTCATATCTTACTATGCACTCATTTTGAACCTGAGAGCCTTTAAAGCCTTTAGGCTATGTATCAAAAGGCTAAATCATAGTTCTTGGTTGTTGGAAGTCTTTTTATCCCTTTTGTGGGGCACTTAAGAAGTTCTGCTTAGACATGCTGTAGTTTCTTTGCTAGGACTCTTTGTGAATCCATGAATCT
This sequence comes from Gracilinanus agilis, assembly GCF_016433145.1. Taxonomy (NCBI): domain Eukaryota; kingdom Metazoa; phylum Chordata; class Mammalia; order Didelphimorphia; family Didelphidae; genus Gracilinanus; species Gracilinanus agilis. The sequence continues at coordinate 149,032,884 of NC_058133.1, read as the reverse complement.
ATGTCCTTTGCTCTCAACTCAAATATTGCCTTCAGCTGATCCAAGGATGTTCCTAGTTCATTGTTAGGAATATTTTGATTCCATCAGTTCTTCAGGTCCTCTACTTTCAAGGTCCTCTACTAAGCAAAAGAGGAGAAAGGGGAAAAAGACATAAGCCAAAACTGAAACCAGGACGGTGATTTGATTAATTAAATCATTAGCCCACCCTTTTATATGGGTATGTATGCTTTCACTTCTTTATGCTAAATTTTCAACTAAAAGAATTTTTTAAAATTGCACTTGACTTTCTTTCTTAGCGCTCTCTCTCTCGGGAGTAGCTCTTGACTCAATAACCAAGCATTATCTAGAACAAGGAGCACATTTTTTCTCTTTGAAACTCATTTGCCATTTTACCAGTAGCATAATGTACCATAACCTTGTCCTCTTGTTTCTCTTACTTCCATAATTTATAGAATTTTTCTGTTTTTGAAAAGAAGTTTTATATCTCTACTTAAGTTATTTATCCCAGGCTAGATGTTTATATTACATTATTTATAAAATCCAATTACTATTTAGCCATAGCTTAAGATAATGGTTGCACTTAAGGAGATAATAGCTAAGTTTCTTTGATCACCAAAATATTCTTTTCAGAAACAGATCTTTATGAAAAGAAAATTTAAAGTGAAAATTTAAGAGGCTGAACTTGTTATTTTATTCTATATAAAGTCATAGATTCTATAAGACATTTTTAGGCACTTACCTTGAATAATTAACCATATTTTATTGTTTTTGGTCAGAGCATGTAAGAGGCTCTTCAGGAAATCTTGAGGCAAAGAGAATTTAAAGTGAATTGATCAATACACAAAGTTACATCCTGAGTCTTCTAAAATGTTAAAATGTTTGGATATCATAGAATCCTTGTCATATTAATGAATTTTTAATATCTTTCGTATTTATTCCTACTTGACTGATAACAAATATCATGCTTAGTCATACTTTTGCCAAAAGCTTCCCATGACTATTTTATCAACAGAAACTCTACTGATACTTTATGCATATTGCATTATTTTCAGGTAGTTCGCTACCTAGCTGGTTGTGGATTACAGAGCTGCCAGATGTTGGTTACAAAAGGTTACCCAGACATTGGCTGGAATCCAGTTGAAGGGGAGAGATATTTGGATTTTCTCAGATTTGCTGTCTTCTGCAATGGTATGCATTTAAATTTGGGTTTGAGATGGAGAAGACACTATTGAACTTGCATTTAAATTATTATTGAAAGCATCAATATCATCCTTGAAGTTTCATAAGGTGAAAATAACTTAGTATAATATTTAATAAATACATATATATTCCTTTATTTCCCATGCAGATATTTATCTCTTAGGAAACTGGGTACACAGTGGATAGAGCTATCCTGGGCCTAAAGTCAGGAAGACTTATCTTCCTGAGTTCAACCTGGTCTTTGGCACTTACTAGCTATGTGATCCTGAGTTACCCCTGTTTGCCTTATTTCCTCATCTGTAAAATGCGATAGAGAAAGAAATTGCAAACCACTTTGCCAAGAAAATACCAAATGGGTTCATAAAGATTCATATATATTTAATTAACTAAATAATTAATTTGTTTTTTCCCAAGATTTTTTAAAATTTATTTTATTTTTTAGAAAAAGTTTCCCATGGTTACATGATTTATGTTCTTACTCTCCCTCCCTCAACCTCTCTGTAGCCAATGTGCATTTCCACTGGTTTCTTCATGTGTCATCAATCAAGACCTATTTCCATATTATTGATAGTTGCACTGGGGTGATCATTTAGAGTCTACATCCCAAATCATGTCCACATCAACCCATGTGTTCAAGCAGTTGTTTTTCTTCTGTGTTTCCACTCCTACAGTTCTTCCTCTGCATGTGGGTAGCATTCTTTTCCATAAATCCCTCAGAATTGTCCTGGGTCATTGCATTGCTACTACTAGAGAAGTCCATTACATTTGATTTAACCACAGTGTATCAATCTCTGTGTACAATGTTCTCCTGGTTCTGCTCCTTTCACTCTGCATCAATTCCTGGAGGTCTTTCCAGTTCACATGGAATTCTTCCATTTCTTTAATCCTTTGAGCACAATAATATTCCATCACCAGCATATACTACAGTTTGTTCAGCCATTCCCCAATCGATGGGCATCCCCTAGTTTTACAGTTTTTTGCCACCACAAAGAGAGCAGCTATAAATATTTTTGTACAAACCTTTTTCTCTATGATCTCTTTGGGGTAGAAACCCAGCAGTGGTATGGCTGGATCAAAGGGCAGGAAATCTTTTAGCACTCTTTGGGCATAGTTCCAAATTGCCATCCATAATGGTTGAATTATTGTATAGTAGGACCTCTATCTTTGCGAGGAATAAGTTCTAAGACCTACCATAGATGACTAAAACTGCAGATATAAGTGAACACCTGCTGACCCCATGTATAACATGATTTTCTTATACATAATATGTGTATAACAAAGTTTAATTGATAAGTTAAATACACAGTAAGACATTAGCAACCTTAAACATAGTAACAATAAAATACATTATACATCATTATACTGAGCTTTACAGTAGTTACTCCTTATCTGCCAGGAATATATTCTAAGGCCCCACAGTGGATACCTAAATCCACAAAGAGTTTTCACTTTAACTTTTAACAGCTATATTAACTTTGCTGTATAGTACTGTGCTCTCTCTCTCTCTGCTCTTGCCCTTTGGCTCAGTGCTCAGTGGCCTCGTATACCCTTACAAAATAGAAGAAAACAATCAACAACAGCAACAAAAAACAGATTAACCAGGTTTTGGAGAGACTTCTACTGCTAAGGGCAGACCATTTTGGAAGAACAGACTAAAGAGACTTTTCTGCTCACCCAGCCACTGTCCTGCCCACGTTTGCCTATTTTATCTTCTATCAGCCCATGCTAGGACCCTTCTCTGTGACCTTGAGACTTGTGTTGGCTCCCTCCCTCATCTGGCAACAGCCCCTTTCCTACCTCCCTCATTCCCCCAGAATGACCATGGGTAACTGGAACCAGAGAAAGGGAAACCACAGATAAGGAGGGAATACTATATTTTCAACTTGGTTCTAATAAAATCTGCATAAATTAATCCTTTTAATTGCTTTATGATTTTGAAATTTGAGTCTCATCAAAAGTCAGTTTTTGAAACTTTTATCTGAATGTACCCTAATTTCCACTCCTTTTTGACTGCACACGGAAATGTGAAAAGCCTTTTCATTGAGTCATAACAAAGGAGCACACAAACATGACCAGCTTCTCCTAGGGAAGCTTCTCTATATGCTAAACATATATGCCTTGATCTCCCTTAGAAAAACAGTAACCAACTGATAACATCATTGTAATAATACTAATCATCTCCTTAGTTTTTCTTTAAGTTGGTTCATCTCATAAGAAAGTTTTGTCTTTAAAGGTTGGAGGCAAACCTGTTCTTCGGCCCAGGCCAATAGAATGCTGAATATCTTGTATGATAAGCTCATTCTACTATAATTATTTTTTCCTGAGCCTCTATGATTTGGGGGGGGGTGAAGCCCTAATAAAGAACTTTTCTTACAACACCATGATATTTAATAGTTTATTATTCTTTAAAGCTTTTTTTTTCTATTTTTCAAGTTGACAGTTCAAACAACCACAAAAAAAATCCTAATATTATCAGGTGAAGAGAATCATGCATGTGTTGTCATATATATATATTTAAAATATACATTTACAGATATAATTTATATATGTATATATTTTAAAAAGTGAATAATGGTTCATTTAAAAATTTTTAAATGAATGTTTTTCAGTTCTGTTTTTAATTTGTCATATTCCATTTGAAAAACCCAAATTCTTGGTAAAGATAAATAAATATTAACTTTGTAACTTCCATTACTCTTTGTTCACTCCTCTTGCAACAAATGAAACAAGGCTAATTCCTTTCTATTGTGATAGCCCAGTGATGGTGAACCTTTTTGAGATGGAGTGTCAGGTCCCATCCCACTCCACTGCCTAGAGTCCTGTGCAGGCACTCTACCAGAGACTGAATGCCATGCTCCACCCCTCCAGAGCACAAGTACCACATCCCACTCCTTACCCCAGACAGGGGAGGGAGGAAACACTTCTATTGTGCTGCTGGGTAGCTCTGCCACCTATGAGCCACCCTCCTTATCACCTGTGCACTCCCACTGGGGTGCTAGGTAGAGGAATGGGTGATGTAAAAAAATGTTGTCAGGCACAGTGGAGAAGGGGAAGGGAATAGGTCCTCCTAAGTCTCACTGCCTTTCTAGTATCAAACTCTGATGGGGGAGGGGAGTGCTTCAGGGGAAGGATGGCCCCCATTACCAAAGAGAGCACTCTACATGCCATTTTTGGCACCTGTGCCACAGGTTCACCATCACTGTGATAGCCTTTCATATACTTGAAGACAGCTTTCATGTTCCTGTTCCCCCTGAGTCTTCTCTTATCCAGATTAAATATACCCAGTTCCTTCAGTCTGTTTTCATATGACATAAATTCAGTCCCCTCCACCATATTAATTTTGCCCTTCTGGCCATTCTCTATCTCTATAATATTTTCCTTATTCTGACACCCAGAACTGAACAGAGTACTCCAGATATGATCAGACTGGAACAGAATACAAACATTCTCACCTCTAGTCTGTATTGCTGTTGTTATGGTTGTTGAAGGAAGCCCTAGATACTGTTTGTTAGCTCTTTTTGGCTGTTGTGTCACATCACGCTGCCTACTCAAACTGAATTTCTTGGCCACTAAAACTTCTTGAACATTTTTTCAGAAGGTTAATTCATATTTATTGGTGGTTGGAAGTCTTTTTTTCACTCTTTTCAAACCTTTCCAAACTTTGGTTGGAAATAAATTGTTTTGCAAATGACAAACATTTGCATTTGCTTTTTCCCCCATATATGTTTCTAGGGGAGAGTGTGGAAGAAAATGCAAATGTTGTGGTCAGATTGCTAATTCGGAGACCTGAGTGTTTTGGTCCAGCCTTAAGAGGGGAAGGTGGGAATGGTCTCCTTGCAGCCATGGAAGAAGCTATAAAAATTGCAGAAGATCCTACTAGAGATGGCCCATCACCTACTAATGGATCCAGCAAAACCCTGTATGTCTAAAGAAAAATTTTTCTTAAATATATTTTCATTGGTACACATAGTAGTTGATTTCCATCAAATTAAAAGTAATTTATTTTCATTCTTTTAATTTCATTGTCAATTAAGAACTCAAGATTTCTCCTCCATTCAAGTATTGGTTTATGTGCACCGGAGGAAGCTTTGAAGAATGGTGTTTGAATGGGTTCAATGTATGAATGAATGCAAATCATTTATTAAATATTAACTATGTGCAAAGCACTCTCATAAGTCCCAGGGATACAAATTCAAAAGTTAGCCAATGGGTGCCTTCAGGGAACTTACATTCTAATGAGAATGGCCAAAGAAGGGAATTATGTTCTGGGAAATCACAAAAATAGTGAAAGGAATCATAGAGCTATCTATTCAACACACCCTTTCTAGAGGAAATGACTGATTATAGATTTCAGAGAAAGAGATGGGGGTAAGGGGGATATGGTAAGTGAAGTAGAATGAACAACTCAGCAATAATATTCCTCTGAAAACAGTTGCCTCAAATAGTACTCATTGATCTCTGTTTTCTTTGATAAATGAATAAAAGTGACTTGGCAGCAGAAGAAGATGATACCATCCACATGGGGAATGCTATAATGACCTTTTATGCAGCTTTGATTGACCTGCTAGGACGCTGTGCTCCTGAAATGCATGTAAGTCTGCTCCTTTTACTTAAATTTCCATGCTTCAGCTTGTTATATTAAATCAGTGGTTGGTAGTATAATCATTCAATGATTATATAAACAGGGATATCCTAAAGCCAGCTCATAGTGGCTTGTTAAATTTTATTAAATTGTTAATTTTCAGCATGAGTCTTTGCCAGTTCAGAAATCAGTAAATTCTGCATTTCAGGATTTGAGTTATTGCTTTGTTGATTGTCTAGACTTAACAAAGTAATATAAAAATGTTAATAATTCAGACTAAACTTAGAAGTATGTCAAACATATTTTTCTTCAGTCTAGTTGTTAGAAATTTACCAACACACTACTGTATATAAATGTGAATTATGCTTTCTAAATGGTGATCCTTAGATTGTTTTCATATTTTAAAAATTGTTTCCTATTTCCATGGAATTTTTATCCATTTCTTCACTGCCACAATCAGACTATAAAGTGCCCAAATGATGCTCTTCTTGCACCATTAAAAATTAATGACAAAGGGGGCAGCTGGGTAGCTCAGTGTATTGAGAGCCAGGCCTAGAGACAGGAGGTCCTGGGTTCAAATCCGGCCTCAGACACTTCCCAGCTGTGTGACCCTGGGCAAGTCACTTGACCCCCATTGCCTACCCTTACCAATCTTCCACCTATGGGTGAATACACAGAAGTTAAGGGTTTAAAATTAAAAAAAAAAATTTAATGACAAATTACTGTCCTAACAGTATTTGATTTTAGCTTGTCATAACTGGTGTTTCTCAAGTGTTGTGAACATTATTAAGGAAGTCTAAATGTAGCTCATTAAAGAGCATAATTACAGATTTTTTTCTCACACATATTTTACAAAGAAAATAAAGGAAAATTGTTTTGCGTCACAGTTCTCCCATTCTCCTTCCTACAGTAAGATAGCCAATTGTTCTTGTCAAATGAAGGCTTTGTAAGAATGTTTTGTCTTTCTGAATACAATTAGATTGAAATAAATTATTGGACAACTTTTTTCTGCCAACTGTAGTTGGAGAAAGAATTTAAAACTCAATCTTCTACTACCACTCTAATACCTTTCACTGTTGCCTTCCTTCCCTTCCCATTTTTCTTATCTCAGATTGAGATAGAAGGACTGTGGAACCCAAATGCATCTTAATTCTAATGGACAAAATAGTGATATATCTACTCTAGATTTTTTTTTGTCTTTCTTCTCCCGTCATAAAGATGCCTAGTCATTAAACCTGAATCTTTTTTTAACATTTATTAATATTTATTTTTTAGAAAAGTTAACATATTACATAATTCATGCTTTTACTTTCCCCTTCATCCCCCGAAGCACCCCCCCCCATGGATGATGTATATTTCCACTGGTTTTAACATGTGTCATTGATCAAGACCTATTTCCAAATTGTTGATAGTTGCATTGGTGTGGTAGTTTCGAGTCTACATCCCCAATCATGTCCACCTCAACCCATATGTTCAAGCAATTGTTTTTCTTCTGTTTCCATTCCTGCAGTCCTTCCTCTGAATGTGGGTAGCGTTCTTTTCCATAAATCCCTCAGAATTGTCCTGGGTCATTGCATTGCTGCTAGTACAGAAGTTCTATTTTACCACAATGTATTGGTCTCTGGGTATGATGTTCTAGCGCTGCTCCTTTCGCTCTGCATCAATTCCTGGAGGTCTTTCCAGTTCACATGGAATTCCTCCAGTTTATTATTCCTTTGAGCACAATAGTATTCCGTCACCAGCATATACCACAATTTGTTCAGCCATTCCCCAATTGAAGGGCATCCCCTCATTTTCCATGTTTTTGCCACCACAAAAAGCACGGCTATAAATATTTTCGTACAAGTCTGTTTATCTATGATCTCTTTGGGGTACAAACCCAACAATTGTATAGCTGGATCAAAGGGCAGGTAGCCTCTTAGAGCTCTTTGGGCATAGTTCCAAATTGCCATCTAAAATGGTTGGATCAGTTCACAACTCCACCAGAAATGCATTAATGCCCCAGTTTTGCCACATCCCCTCCAGCATTCATTACTCTCCCCTTCTTTCATTTTAGTCAATCTGCTAGGTGTGAGGTAATACCTCAGAGTTGTTTTAATTTGCATTTCTCTAATTATTAGAGATTCAGAACACTTTCTCATGTGCTTATTGATACTTTTGATTTCTTTATCTGAAAATTGCCCATTCATGTCTCTTGCCCATTTATCAATTGGGGAATGGCTTGATTTTTTATACAATTGGTTTAACTCCTTGTATATTTGAGTAATTAGACCCCTGTCAGAGTTTTTCGTTATAAAGATTTTTTTCCCAATTTGTTGTTTCCCTTCTGATTTTGGCTACATTGTTTTTGTTTGTACAAAAGCTTTTTAGTTTGATATAATCAAAATCATTTATTTTACATTTTGTAATTTTCTCTAACTCTTGCTTAATTTTAAAAATCTTTCCTTTCCCAGAGACCTGACAAGTAAACTCTTCTATGTTCACTTAACTTATTTATAGTTTCCCTCTTTATATTCAAGTCGTTCACCCATTCTGAATTTATCTTGCTGTAGGGTGTGAGATGTTGATCTAAATCTAATCTCTCCCATATTGTTTTCCAAATTTCCCAGCAGTTTTTGTCAAATAGTGGATTTTTGTCCCAAAGGTTGGGTTCTTTGGGTTTATCATACACTGTCTTGCTGATGTCACTTACCCCGAGTCTATTCCACTGATCCTCCCTTCTTTCTCTTAGCCAGTACCATACTGTTTTGATGACTGCTGCTTTATAGTACAGTTTAATATCTGGTACTGCTTGGCCCCCTTCCTTCACATTTTTTTTCATTATTTCCCTTGATATTCTGGAAGGTATCAAAATAGGCAAGGAGGAGACTAAGCTATCACTCTTTGCAGATGATATGATGGTCTACTTAAAAAATCCTAGAGAATCAACTAAGAAGCTTGTAGAAATAATCAACAACTTTAGCAAAGTTGCAAGATACAAAATAAATGCACATAGATCATCAGCATTTCTATATATTTCCAACACATCACAGCAGCAAGGGGTAGAAAGAGAAACACCGTTTAAAACCACCCTAGACAATATAAAATACTTAGGAATCTATTTACCAAAACAAACACAGGAATTATACGAAAACAGTTACAAAACACTTTCCAAACAATTAAAACTAGATCTAAACAATTGGAAAAATATTGATTGCTCATGGGTAGGATGAGCTAGCATAATAAAAATGACATTCTACCCAAATTAGTTTATCTATTTAGCACCATACCTATCAAACTACCAAAAAACTTTTTTTACTGAATTAGGAAAAACTATAACAAAGTTCATCTGGAATAACATAAACCTGAATCTTGAAAATAGAGAATTTCAGAAATGTATTGCCACCATTCAATTATATGTGGATTTCCTCTTTTACCATTTCCTTCCTTCTATTTTTGTAAATATATGCTTAAGTCTCACTAAAAGCATTCTTTTGCTTAGGCAGGAAACAATTCCTAAAGGAAAGAGAAATGCTATAAAATTTAGAGTCTAATTAACTTTACTGAAGATCACTATGTATCTGAGTAAGTTTATTCTTTAGTAGTAATTGAGTACTATAAGGATAATAATAACATCTAACATTTATATATGGCTTTAAACTTTGCAAAGAGCTTTAAATTTTTTCTCATTTGGTCTATATCAGTATCTACATGAATTTGGATTTTACCAACCCTAACTCAGACTTTTCCTCAGACAACAGAGGTTCTGTCAATCATGAGATGCATTCTGAAATCTTTTAACCTTAGGAGAACCTATATCCCTATCTGATAATCATAACAACCCAGAGAAGTATATGGTATGGGGGTGCAGGTCTCCTTGGACACCCCAAGTCTCTAGAAGAGTCCCAGGTCAAAGAGTATGTGAAGAATTCCCAATTCTTGCACCCCTGCATTGCTGACTAAAGAAAGCTGACTTTAATGCAATTAAAGGAAGAAAAACAGTGAGATCAAAGGAGTCTCTGAGAGACAAATTTCCTTAGTGTTTCCCCTAGCCTCCTGAAAAGCACAGATATTTACCTTCCATTTGCATCTCAAACATCAATTCATGCTCTGAGACATGCAATTCATTCTCCTTCATGATCAAGGGTACCTGTTCCTCTATTACAGATACTAAGACACCTCACATGGAAATGCCATCTTGTATATCATTGTATCTCCTTTTATCTGCCCCACTCCTCCCTTTTTGGTCATATGGTCTCTGGTCACATAGTCTTGGTTCCTTTAAAGCAGTGATTCCCAAAGTGGGCACTACCACCCCCTTGTGGGTGCTGCATAGATCCAGGGGAGCGGTGATGACCACAGGTGCATTTATCTTTCCTATTAATTGCTATTAAAATTTAAAAAAAATTAATTTCCAGGGGGCTAAGTAATATTTTTTTCTGGAAGGGGGGGCAGTAGGCCAAAAAAGTTTGGGAACCACTGCTTTAAAGTATAAAAATCCTGGACCCCTTGCCTCCTGGCCATTCAACTCAATAAATTTTTCTATTTTTAAATATATTCATTAGAGCCCAGTCATTCTTTGAAAGAGTACCTTCCCTAACCAGATAATATCAAGCTCTCCCACAATAGTATCAATAGTATCACAATCAGTATCCTCGTTTTACAGATGAAGTACCTGGGGAATTAAGTGATTTGGTGAGTCACAAAGCTTGGCATCAGGAAGATCAGAGCTCTGATTCTGTTCAATTCAAGACTCCACATTTCGCACTCTATCTACTATATTATTTTGTTTTCCTATGATGGATGTGTGTATTACTTTAAGATTTTCAAAGTGTTTCATTTACATTATCTCTTTTAATCTTCCCAGTACTCCCTGTGTGGTAGGTGCTGTTATTATTCCTATTTGAAGAAAAAGGTTGAGATTAAGTGACTTTCTCAGGGTCACATTTCCAATAAGTATCTGAGGGAATATTAAATTCAGCCCTTCTTATTCTGTGTACACTACTCTGCCCACTACACTCACTGCCTTGATGCCGATGTCAGCAGGTTAGGGGAAGCCAAATTTGATTAAAGCATGTAAAAAATGCATACTAATGGTATTAAATGGGATCACTGTCAGCAGAAATTATACAGTGATTTATAATTAGGATTTATGAGGTCAGTGTCAGACTGGTAATTTTGTTTTGATTCAGATCTACTTTTCCCTTTCCTGTGAACAAAAACCTTTGAACTCCAAAAACCTCAAAAATTTCATTGACACTGCAAAGTAATGCAATGTTAAATGAAGCATCAATGTTAGTATGCCTAATAGCCATGTATTTTTCCTTTGTTATCTACAATATTGATCTAAGATATTTACAGTACTATAGACTATTTTTCAAGGAAGCTGTAAGTTTCACCATATGCCTGTGCTATCTTTATGAAGAAATATGATATTTTACTAATCCATTATTAAGATAAAATAGTTTTGTAGTTCTTTTTATAATTCATATTTTTATTCATTGACTTTTTAAATCAGTGATATTCCATGTCTGGTCAAGATTTAAGATGCAATTTTTGATGGATGCCATTTAGCTTTCTCTCTATAGGAAGCAAATATGTTACCTTGACATTATTAATTCTGGGATATCTGTTAAACGGACCATGCACATTTAAAAGAAATGTTCTTGGGAACAATGTTTTCTTAAATAAAACACTGACATTGTTATTTTTAACTCAGGTCTGACCTCTGGTGGATGTTTTTCATTAAAAGGGAATTAATCTAGACATGGAGTTCACTCTCTGTTTTCCTGACTAGAGTTGTAACAGACTATGGCAGAGAACTTCAGATGTTGGTTTTTTCTTGTTTGTTTGTTTTTCTGTATAGTTGATCCATGCTGGCAAAGGAGAGGCTATTAGGATCAGATCAATTCTGAGATCCTTAATTCCACTAGGAGATTTAGTGGGAGTCATCAGCATTGCTTTCCAGATGCCAACAATAGCCAAAGGTAATATTCTTTGGAATATAGTATTATGTTAGATGACAAAATGCTTGATAGAGCTTTATTTTTTTTTCTGGTGAAGCAAACAACGGAGTTTTCTTTTAAGATATTTAGAATTGTAATATTTGGAAAGTTCTTTCCTCATTGTTGTGGATTTAATCTGCTTTCTATTCTAATCAGATATAATTGTTCACATTTCAGATAATATACAGAAAAAAGAATTATATGCCTCAATATCCCTATTCTGTTGTTTTCCCATGGCCTCTTAAGCTATTAGTGTACTAGGAATCTAACCTATTAGTGTTCTAAGCAACTTTCTAAAATTTATAAATTCCGGAGAAGTTTTTGTTCTACAAAATGTTTTCACGTGAGAGTTTCCCTTCTCAGTGAAATCACAGGCTCAATCCCTATTCCTAACCTTTCTTATTCTTTAATTTTCTCTTTTCTGATTGACTATAATACTCTAATGTATCCTCTTTGATTGCCTTATTTCTAAATTAATCACTTTTTACTGTCCAATGATTTTTTGTTTTGGAAATAACTGATTAATCATCCTCAGCAAACATTTATGAAATACAGTATTTAAAGTACTGTGATAGGGTAATGTAAGGGGAAAAGAGGCTTTGCATCAAATATATTAAAGATTGGTCACCAGAGGATTGAACAATTATCAATCCTCAATTAAAAATAATCTCAAGTCAAAATTGACTTTTATGGAAGTTTATTTACAATTAATAAGAGTTAGAGAAAGTAAGAAAATTAGAGAAAGAATAAGATAGGATAAGTGATCTAACACATTGAGTAATTTGCTCCAGTCCCTGGCTCAAACCAGGCAGATTTAAGTAGTCCTTAATTGGGAAAAGGTCAAATCTTGAGCCTAGGGCCAATGCCCAAAGGCCCCAGAGGCATATGAAGCAAAGCTTCAGTCACAGAGCCTCTTTGAAAGGAAAGTTCCTTAAGAGAAGTTCAGGAAGATTCAGTCTTAACACTCACCACATGGAACAGACTCACCAAGGTCTCAAGGTCCCAGTCAGCACTCCTCCACGAACCAGAAGAGCTCCTTCAGGACCTCTTCACAAACCAGTGGACCCTCCCAGCCAATTGAGCTCTTTTTTTAAAGGCATCACTTCCTGTGGCCTCCTCTTAGTTTATGTGTCCAATCACAACAGATGCTTTTCCTAGGACTGCCCAAGAGGCAGTCAGTAATTTCTGATTTGTTACTCATTCTAACGGACCTCCCAAAATTGGAGGTGTTCTCACCTTTGGTGATTAAATCTAAAGATGGGCAATGTATATTTAATCTAATTATCACAGTAACTGGAGATACAAAGTTTATACAATGATCTTTCCATTAAGACAATAGGGTAGAAATTTCAAAGAGGAAAATTTACAGTTAACATAAGGGAAAACCTTTTGCAAAGCTGTCCAAAAATGGGCTGTACTATCCCACATTTTCACTCAATAGTGTGGAATTTTTCAGGTAAAGGCTAGTGGACTTGTAGGTTATATTGTAAAAAGATTGTTATTTATGTGTGAGTTCAACTAGTTCCTTTGAAATCACTTGGAAATCATCTATGAATTTGTGATTTATTGATCTCTTTAGATGAGGGAAGTTTTTGTTACAACATAAAGTGAAAATGTTTCTGATGAATTATATAATTTGGTATTTAATGATTAAACAGTATCATTTAAGCAAATTTCAAGGTAACTGTCAACCAGCTTAATATCTTAATATCTGCCAGGAACTATGCTAAACTCATAAATGCAAATAAAAAGAAATATAGTCACTGCCCTCAAGGCTTTTTTATTCCAATGAGGAAAGAGGGTATATAAAAAGAAACTGAAAATGAGAAGAAAGGTAACACCTGAAAACATGGTGGCAAGGAATGAAGTAGGGTTTTCCTGGGTCCCACCCCAAAATAGAGATCTTGGTAGGAAAAGGGAGCTACCAAGGTGAAAAAGAGCTGATAGAAGGATGTTCCAGGGTCACTTACATAAGGCCAGGTTGAGATGATAGCTAGAACATGGGGTCCAAGTCAAGAGAGCTATTGCAGGAGTGAAATGTTAACAATAGGACCTCAAAATGTATGCAACTTATTTTTAATTTTAATTTTCATTATTAACACTTTCCCCCCAATAATTTTCTTAAGACTACATGCTCAGCAAAATGATAAATCAAACCGTGATTTATAGAATTTAATAATTTCTGAGAGGATAGTGCCCATAGTGACAATTGAATAGTTGGCAAGAGTTGGCTCCTGGACAGCTCTAGTGATGGCTGCCATTTATATAGTATTTAGCTACATTGTTGTATTTGATCTTCATGACAATTTTGTAAGGTCATGTTATTATACTCATTTTGATGAGAAGGAAAGTGAGGGTCAAAGAAGTTAAAAGACCAGGTTGTGCTCACACAGAGAGTGAGTGTTAGAGACTAATTTGAACCCAATTCTACTGACCCCAATCCTAGCATTTAATCAGTTATGCCATAATACTTAATATTTAAAGATCAAATACAATGATATAATACTTTGTCTTGCCAGATCAGAAATTTCTTTTACATTTCTGACAAATGATTATAGGTAGTAGAAAGAAGAGGCATCTAATAAAGTAATGAAGGCAAAATTCAAAATTTATAAGTGCAGCACTCTTTCCACTTTACTTCAGTGATTAGCAAGGAAGAGAGAAAAGCAGATTCATTTAAGAGAAATGTAGAGGTTCACTATGCCTCTAGGAAAATGACAAGAATAAAGTTTTACATAAGTTCCTCCCCTCCACTTTGTCATAAGATAGGAAAAGAGACAGGGAACAGAAAATAAAGAAATAGGTAGGGTACTTTCCTCCAATAAATTCTCAGCAGCAGTTTGAACAATCTTGCTGAAAGAAAATTAAGGTCTACTGTAGAGAAAAAACCTTAAAGGATTATTTGTTATTATTAAAAAGTTTCCTTTAAGCCCATGATCTTTAAAAATATTCATATATGTGAAGGACTTTAAAAAAGTAATTCAAGGTCCCTTAGAAGAAGTAGTTTATTTTCAAAATCACAGAATTTGAAATATGATATGGAGTTCAGTAGCCATTTAGTCCAATCCATTTACAAAAAGGATCCCTTCCTTTTATTATTATTTTATTATTGTTATATTTTATATTTTATTTATATTATATATTTTATTGTATTTTATTATTGGTATAAGGATAACACTCCCTTATAAGTAGGTTCCAGCCTCTGCTTTAAAACCTTCAAGGAGGGGACACCTACCCTTTCTCTAGGCAGGCTAATCCATTTTTGGACAACTCTAAATGATAAAATAGGCAGATTTTTTTAAATTTAATGATATGAAACCTAAATATGCCTTTTTTCAGCTTCTACCGAGTCAATCAGTTTCTGTCCTTTGGAGCTCAGCAAAAAAGTCCAATCCCATTGTTCACACATTGGTTTCTTTAGGCTAAATATGCCCAATGTTTACAACCAGTCTTTAAATATCATGGACTCTAGGTCCTTCATTCTCCTATTTGCCTTTCTCTGGATACTGGCCAGTTGATTGGTGTTCTTAAATAATGGCGCCCAGAATTGGACATAGTATTTCATGTACTATGGTACTCAGGTCTGAAGATGGAAAAGTACAATGGGATCTCCCTGAAAAGAGATGCCCCACTTAATGTAATTTGAGATCGCATTTGATTTTTTTTTTTTGGTCTGGACCATCACATTGTTGACTTATTTGATTTTTTTAAAACCCTTACTTTCTTCCTAGAACAAATACTGTTTATTGAGTCCAAGATAGAAGAGTGTAAAAGGATAGGCAATGGGGATCAAGGAATTTGCTCAGAGTCACACATCTGAGAAGTGTTAGATCAGATTTGAAGCCACGTCTTCTCAACTCCAGTTTTGGTACTCTATCTATGCTACCTTGCTCTCCTGAGTCATATTGATCTTGCAGCACAACCCCATTTTTTTTCTTTGTCATTGGCTGGAAAAAAATTAAATAATTATTTTATTAATTTTTAAACTTTGAAAAAAAGAAGCAAAGTAAATCCTGTAGTATTTCACTGCCATATAAGCATTAATAATGTTATTTTTTTCTCTTTCAGATGGAAATGTGGTGGAACCTGACATGTCAGCAGGGTTTTGTCCAGATCACAAGGCAGCCATGGTTTTGTTCCTTGACAGGGTCTATGGAATTGAGGTTCAAGATTTTCTCCTTCATCTTCTTGAGGTTGGCTTTTTGCCAGATCTCCGAGCTGCTGCCTCTTTAGACACGGTAACAGTTTAAAAATTTGACTACCTCAATTTGATGACTTGTTCCAGTTCATTGTTTAATGACTGAAAAAGAACACCCTCTCAATAGATTAGGAAAACCAGGAAAACTGGGATTCTTTTTCCCCTCCAAAAATTACCTGTTCCTTAAAAACAAACAACTTTTCTTGTCTTTGTTCTCTAATGTTAAGAATGTTTACATTTTAAATAGGTATTTTGTAAAGCAGGATTTAATGCCAGAATAATATTGTATATGATTATCATGTTGTTGTCCTAAGACAAGTTGGTTCTCTGGCCATGCATATTGAATGACTTGTATGGAAGACATATTAAAATATTAATTAATTGTCTGTCATGGGTTATACTGAAATTTCAAATAGCATACTAATACAATATCATTTATATTTTCAGAAAAAAGAAGGTAAAAAACTAATTTCATCTGTAAGGGAAGTCAACTTCAGGGAGATATATTGTTATGAATCATAACTTTAATATCACAAATTCTAGAGCACAAATGAAATCATACACTATTAAAGATGTAAATGATTTTTTTCTTACGTAATAACTGTTATAAATGTTTCTTTGTATTCCCATTGTCTAGTGCAGTACTTTGTACATAGTAGGTTTTTAATTAATTTTGTTAAAACAAATAGATTTGTATATACATGTGCATTTTTAACATAAATTAAATAATTATATATTAAAGAATTGATCTTAACTTATTCTAATGGAGGGAATATGATCTTATAAATATATTAACATGAAACAAAAGGCAATTCAAAAAGCCATTTATGTTTCATACTCATTCATTTTGGTACTCTTTTATTCCCTCCCTACTTTTAATTTGGTTCTACTGTTAGTGACTAGATAGTTGGTAGAGTTCATGAGAGGAAGGAAGAAAGCCTCAGGAATCTATGCATAATTCATTCATGGTTAATTGGAAGCTGATTCTATCTCATTTTCTTAAATGTGAGAATGATACAAATATATATGGCACATGGAAATGCATCTATAGTTATTCTTCTCTAGTCAAGTATTAATGAATCTGAGTAATATTTTGTTCTTTCTCTTTTTAATATCCTGTGCCATACATATGCAATTCATTTCTATTCCATTCATTTCATAGGCTGCTCTAAGTGCTACAGATATGGCCTTGGCTCTCAATAGGTATCTTTGCACTGCAGTCTTGCCTTTGTTGACAAGGTGTGCTCCTCTTTTTGCTGGCACTGAGCACCATGCTTCACTCATAGACTCATTGCTTCATACAGTGTACAGGCTATCTAAAGGCTGTTCTCTTACAAAAGCTCAACGGGATTCCATAGAAGTTTGTCTTCTCTCTATTTGTGGGTAAGTAAAGACCTAATTCTGAATTGAATTTCAGTATTTCCAAGAAAGAGTCACTACTTTAAAAATGTATCCAAATGTTAAATTTATTTCTTTTTAAGTGGGAAATTTATATTAAATTAACTAGAATCATTCCAGAAATGGAAATACTTTCTCTGTGAACTTATTAAAATGCTTTGGACCTTTGTATTGTTCATTTCCCCCCCCCCATTTTTCTCCTCCCTGATTCTAATTTGCTTCTTTCTCCTTCTGACTTCCTTCTACATTAATGCTTATTAGCACATTTTTTAGGGTAAGGTGAAGGGATTATTTTGCATGTGTAACAATGTATAGTAATATTTTTCCATCTATTATTTCTAAAGACTTTTCTTAAATTTAATTGAGAATTTTAGCTTGCAAAGTATCATGGTCTGTGATTTATATGCATATGTTTGTATTTGCGAATATATTTAATATTGATTGGTTGGCAAAGAGTAAGATTGAGCAGACAATAATTCTGATAATTGATATGTATATAATGCTTTAGAACTTGCAAATTCACTTGAACTTTTCCACAACCCTATGAAGTAATATTATAAGTATCATACTATATATTTTGGGGATGGGATGGGGAAATCAAAGCAAAGAAAGGTTAAGTTGCTGGCCTGTAATCACATGACTGATAAATGTCAGAAATATGACCTGAACCTAGAACTTTCTCAGTTCAAATCTAGTGATTTTTCACCTAAGCCAGACTGCCTTTTATTAAACATGGGCACCTAGAGATGTAGATGTGGATCTGTTGAGTAGAAGAGGATAGTAAAGAAAATGGTTTAACTGGAGTGAATTTTTGCAGAGTCACAGAGGTAAAAACACTAGGTTTGGAGTTCAAAGAACTGAATTAGAAATGTGGCTCTGTCATTTACTAGGTATTTGATCTTGGAACAGGTACACAAACCTCTTTGAAATTCAGTATTTTCATTTTTAAAGTTAATATTATAATACCGGAGATATCTACCTCCGAGCATTATTGTCAGAATCTAGTATGTCAAGTTCCACATCAAACAGAAATTCACTTTGGAAAATAATATTAAACAATGTTATGAAATGCCAATTAGGAACAAATAATGAATATGGTATTGAATGCCTGGATGAAATATGCAAATTGTATCACGTACATTATCTTTAGCTTTTAGTAGTTTATAAGGATAGCCATATAATAAAATAAGCCTACCTAGAAGATTAATTTGCTATCAGCAAGAATTAATAAGGAGAAAACCTGGAAGCAGATGCCAAGTAGAATGTTGTAATAAATAAAAGAGGGCGTGTGATCCAGGACATTGGTTCTGCTTATTTCATCTTCTATTGATTCATATGTCTTCCTATGTATCTTTATATTCATCATAGTTTGTAAGAAAATATATGGCAGACATGTTGAGTAAAGAATGATGGATAGTTACCTGCTTAGAATGCAGAATGGACTGAGCTTGTCATGACCCTGACATGAGCCAAGGCAGTTAGGCTTGAGTATAAAAGGAACAGATCTGAACCAATCTTGGTCTCAGTTTGGAGATATTTGGTTGAAGGTGGATAAGGTTTAGGCTTAGCTTCTACTCTCTTTACTCAGCAACCAGCTTTAGCTATCAGACTGATACAACTGTGTTCCATCAATCTTTGTTTCCTGATTTATAATCACCAAGAAGATCAGCAAAGATAACTATCATTCAGCAGGGTCAAACCTTGACTCAGGGCTGGGGCCAGTCAGGCCTCAGCCACGCTGTCAGCCAATCAAGATCCTTGATCAAAATATTCAAGTGAAGGTTCAACAATAATTTATCCATCTAGATTTATTTAGGATTCCCAATTCCCACTTTCCATCAATTACCCAATTCCCCTTTCCCTAACGCATCAACTATTAAATCATCTTATAAGAAATCACTTGCCTGACAGTTCTCAAAGATCTAGTGAGACTTCAGTTGACTGTGTCCTTTGTCAACTTAGAAAAGGGGTTTACTTCAATATTCCTTCACTCAACTTCTTAAGAACAAATCCGCAGTCAGAACAGATCAAACTAATTAATTAGTCATTATAGATCAATAATCAGATCTATAGTGAATCAAGTCAAGGAATATAGCCATCATCATCAAACTTACAGGGCTTCAGTTGGATAAGTGTTAGCTGAGTTCCACTATCAGCTGATTCCTAGCTCAGGCTGCTAGCCCTGGGTTACTGTTTGCCATCTGGGGATTAGAGTAAGCAGAGTCTACATATTCTCCTTTAACATCAGCTGCATTGGGTTTGACCTTTTGGGTTCACTACCATATCTAGGTGTCCCATTAGGACTCAACACCCCCAATTAACTCAGTCGATAGATTGACATAACAAGTTGTCTGTTCTTGCAGCACAGTAATGTTCCATTACATTCATGTGCTGAAGTATATTTAGCTATTTTAGTTGATATGTATCTACTTTGTTACTGGTTCTTTACTATTACAACATACCAGTATTTTTTTCGTAGATGGCACCTCTCATTTTCAACAGTGACCTTCTTGGGTTGTTGGCCTAGCAAGTGACATCTCTGGCTCAAAGAGTTATGGACTTCATAGTCACTTGCTCAGCATAGCAGAATTTCATGTTTAAATTGGTCACTTGGAACTTGAACACATTTTCCTATAAGGTGTTTACATGTAGTTCACAAACCATCCCACAAATGCTAATTTAATATATAATGTGACTGGGGGCAACTGGGTGGCTCAATGGATTGAGAGCCAGGCCTAGAGATGAGAGGTCCTAGGTTCAAAAGTGACCCCAGGCATTTCCTAGATATGTGACCCTGGGCAAGTCACTTAAACCCCAGTTCCCTAGCCCTTACCACTCTTCTGCCTTGGAGCCAATACACAGGGCTTAAAAAAAATTATATATATATATATACACACACAAACACACATATATAAAGTGACTAAATGTTATACATATATATAGATATGCACACATACACACATACACACAAATACACACACGATCATAGCATCTTTTTTTGTTTTAAAACCCTTACTTTCCATCTTAGAATCAATACTGTGTATTGGTTCCAAGGCAGAAGTGTGATAAGGGCTAGGCAATGAGAGTTAAGTGACTTGCCCAGGGTCACACAGCTGGGAAGTGTCTGAGGTCGGATTTGAACCTAGGACCTCCCATCTCTAAGCCTGGCTCTCAATCCACTTGAGCAACTTTGAGAAGGTGCCCACCTTAGCATCTTCTTAGTGGAAGTCAGTGGTCATTTAGTCCAAATCTCTCATTGATGGGGAAGGAACCTTGAAGTGACTTAAAAAAATGTTATATACTGAGTTAGCTACAGAGGCAGAAACAGAGCCCAGGATTTTAAATTTCTTATTCCAATTTACTTTTGAATATACAGTCATCCCTCACTATATTGTAGTTCTCTTATCACAGCTTCACTGTATTGCAGGTTAAAAAATATATAAAATTCTGTATCATTGAGTTTTTGTTATATTGCAAGTTTTTGTGGATGAATACTATGCTATATATAATGGAAATGTAGTATACCACTACTGCTTGCACAAGTTTGCTTATGTGAGATCGTACTTAGCACACTATTGACTGATGGAATAAAAGATGACCAACCATAGTGCTCTGTTCTGTGTCCTGGGCGCTGAATGGCTCAGTGACTAGCATCTGACTGTTTGCTCTCCCTCCCTGTGCCCATATGTTCAGAAAGTGTTTAAGAGCTTATGAAGTGTTTATAAGAGTGTGGGAAAGGTTATTAAGAGTGTGGAAAAGGTTTATGGGAGAGTGGGAAGGGTTTATAAAGCCTTAAAATAGATATAAATAATAAAATAAATATAATGCTGCTACTTCGCAGATTTTCACCTGGAATGTAACTCCCGCATTAGATCACTGTACTAGTCATGATAGTACAATAAAGCATTTTTACCATGTTTAACACTGTTTCTATGGTAGAGTGTGTTGAATTTTAACCATAGCTTCCAAAAACATAGGAGAAGGATTAGGTTTGGACTGAGGGTCCAAATGAAAAATGTAAACTAGTGATTCTAAATGACAAGTCTATGAAGGACTGAAGGGACAGGGTCTTACTGGGTCTAAATGAAATCTATGAAGTCTAAATGAAGTCTATGAAGGACTGAAGGGACAGGGTCTTACTGGGATAAGACAACTAGATGGGATTTACCTTGTTCCCATATGTCCTATTCTCCTTTCCTTTTCCCTTTGTAATCTTTGAGATTTGGAAGAATGGCTGGAGTGAGCTGTTTTCCTCCCCTCCATAGCAACATGATAAACTTTTAATTAAATTAAAATTTTTTTAAACATTTGCTATAGTATAACTTTATTTTACACTATCAGTATATTCCAAGCCCCCTGATATAAGTTGAAAATAGTGCATAATAACAAACTCCATTATTTAATAAGCATTTCTTATATCAGTATACCTGGTAATTGATGACTTTTCTTAGGCTTATCAGATTTACCAGCATCATTATTTTTGTACTTTGACGTCTTGGATAATAACAATTAATAATAAATAATAACTTACTATATGATATAATTACTAATAAACAATAACTATTAATGCTATTTAACCTGAATGAAACAAAGAGAAGCACTACACTGACAGACACAAATTGTTATAAATGAGAACTCTGGACAAAGATTTATGGGGAGATAACATGTGGCACAAAACAATATAAAGAACATGAATGGGTGAACTGACTTGAGACTTTATGTCACTTCAGAAAATGTTGAGGATTTTTTACATAATTTTAAAATGTTTTACATATTTTCTGCCTTTTTATTGCCAATTGAAAATACCTGAATTTGCATATGTTGAGTTCGTGTAAAATGTGATTCTACTGTATTTATGAGTAACTGTATTTGTTAACTGGAGAAAAAAAGCAAAATGAAAGACTACCAATGTCTTCTTTACATTTTTTTTTGTGACCCTCTTTCCTGTGTTCTAATCACAGGTGAAAAGTAAGATGTTAATTCCCAGACAAGTCAGAGAGGGAAGAGGACTTAGCATGGATTATGATAAAAAATAGGAATTTACATAAATTGATGATATACACAAATGTATTATATATAAAATGAGTAAGGCACTGATTCTATTTTAAAATATTAACAATATACATATATTGCTACTGTAAAACCATTTAAAAATTAATAATGAGTTTTAATTGACTTCATCTTCTAATTTTGATTTTTGTTTGTTCTCATCATGTTATTTTGTGACAAAAATTACTGAGAATTCTCTCACAGAGCAATTCCAACTAATTTGGTACATTTTCTGTACCTGAAATTAAGTGGTCTAGATAAAGAATTCTAGCTTATGTCTTGAATTATAATAGGTACTCACATGAATAGATATTTTGCTTCACTGTGAAAATTATTATTCCAACAGCCAACTGAGACCTTCCATGATGCAACATTTGTTAAGAAGATTAGTTTTTGATGTTCCATTATTAAATGAACATGCTAAGATGCCTCTTAAGGTAAGTATGGGGCAAGGTTTATAGTTAAATGGTCACTTGAACCTCTAGTTTTACTTGCTGTGAAAAAATTCTTCTGTTAGGTAAACTACATGTATCTTCTAATAATTTTCTCCAAAATCAGTTTCCTGAAAGTAAATCCCTGATCCCTTTGTTTATTCCTGACCATTACTAAGGAAAGTTAAAGCCACAAATGACTTTGCTTAAGAAAGCAGTCTATGACTCAAATGGTATCATAGAACACTGACTGGCCATTAAGTCCACTGACACAAAACTGTTAGGGGACTAAAAAAATAAGTCACCCCACTACCCTAGCTATAAATCTTAATAAAATTATTTTATTATATTAATATAATATAAATATTATTAAACATCTAATAATATTAATAAAAATATTTGTTCCCATTCCTCCCTACCCCTGTGTAAACTGAAGAGTTCGGAGTGGTATATATAACATTCAAGGTATAAATATATAATTTAGTCATGTAAATATTCTCTTTATGTCCATCTGCCTATGATGATAACATAGACAATCGACAATAGTATTACAGTCTCCAAAATACACAGATAAGAATGACCTTTTTCTAAGCCTATAACTTTGGGAAATACAAAGAAAATCTAACAAAAATTTGGAGAAGAGTTGAACAGTTAATATCTTTCATGTCTCTAAGTTTGCCAACCTACATTCAGTCAGTTAGCCAGTGTTTAATGAATACATATTACATGTGAGCATCATGGTAAACACTTGGGATATGTGTACAAAAAAATGAAATCATTTCTACCTAAAAGAACTTACACTTTAATGGAGGAGGCAAACAAGTAGGTATGTAAATAGATGATATATGTCTACATATATTCACAAAGTTATAGATATAATCTATCTACTTATATTTATATATTTACATATATATGCTAACAACTATATCAGTCATATCAAGAAATGAGGGAGCCTTGAGGGATGATAAGGGTATGGATATTATGCCTTGCCATTGTCTTTTGTGCACATGGAAAATTTGCCACACCTGAACTACATTCCCAGTATCTTTTAAGTATATCCTCATTTGATGTACAAGGGCTTGGGAAATAAATTTGACTGAGACCCACACTGCAGGGCTCTTTTTGGGCTTTGCTTTGGTTAAAGTGTGGCAGGTGTGGGCCTCTGGCTCTGTGCTCTGCTCACTTGACTGAAGGAATCCCTTTCCCTCTCATTTTGTTATTAAATCTTTTAATTTAAAATTATCTGGAGTGTTTCATTCATTTGTACTCTTACAATTTTAAGAAGAGAAATGAGTGCTCTACTTTTTTATATATCTCCTACCTAAAACTTTTCTCTGTGCTGTTCCTAAAAAAATGTTGTTAAGGCTATGGACAATATAGAGATCAAAAACACCCATAGAAAGTCAGCTTTTTGCATCAGAATAATAATAATAAAATAATCATTGTGATCTCACAAAATTACTGAATTTTAGGATCGAAAGGGATTTCAAATATCATCTAATCCAATCTATACTCAATAAGTATGGCATTTCAGACAACTGGTTAGCCAGTCTCAACTTGAAAATATTTATATGAAATTCATTACATCTGGAAACAACCCATTTTGTTTTTGAAGAGCTATCATTCATGAATTTTACCTTACAATTGGTCCAGCTAAGAAAAATGGACAAGAAATTGGCTTCTCTGTGGTGTCCACACACTGGTTCTAGTTGTGACCTTTGGAACCAAGCAAAATATGTCCCTTCCATTTCATGACCCTTTGAATATTTGTTGAGAACTGTCATTCTTCCCTCTTACACATCTTTGCTTTTCCAGCCTAAGCATCTCTAATTCTTTTGAACAAATCTCCAAAACTAAGTACTGGTACATAAATCTGTGGTATCAAACTGAAATAGAAGCAGGATCCACTAAAATTTACATAAAGATCCCTGAAAACCATATCTACATTATATAAGTTTTACTGTATTTTAATTCATTTTTAAAAAATATTTTCCAATTATATTTTAATCTGGTTCTAGCTTTATGGGGAGTATTTCAGGTCATGTGTGGCCATTTGGTATGTGTTTAGCACTTTTGCATTAGACAATCTTACAAGCAGAAATTACTAGCTACACAAAGATGATTACAGGAATTAGCTGAAATAGAAATTCCAAGTTGGAAGAGACCTCCTCAATCCATCTATTCCAAGGAATATCTAAAAAGCAATCTATCACATACCTTTTAAATGCCTCTGCTTGAAGACCTATATAGTAAAGGGGAATGCAATAACTTCTTAATCTGCTCATATCACATGAGGACAATTTTAAAAATACATGACACTTTTTCTTCATATCTTTTATCCATTTTGTTCCTTTTCAATAATTTTCAGTACTTTATTTTTTCAATAAAACAATCCAACCATTAATCTTATTCTACCAAATCTCAATGATAACCATAAGATGAATTTGCATTTTTGTATTAGGATCTCCAATACAACTTGTTTATTACCTATATTTTGTTAATTTGTGTATAATTGTCTTAGGACATGGATTTTATTGCTGATTTTCTCTCTCAGATATTGCCTTTTGTGCATTATTAGTCTCCTTAGCTATTATTCTATATTTTACCTTTTATTCTTGGTAGC
This sequence comes from Gracilinanus agilis, assembly GCF_016433145.1. Taxonomy (NCBI): domain Eukaryota; kingdom Metazoa; phylum Chordata; class Mammalia; order Didelphimorphia; family Didelphidae; genus Gracilinanus; species Gracilinanus agilis. Next base: position 149,007,419 of record NC_058133.1, on the reverse strand, counting down.
ATTCAGCATGGCATATATACACACAAATATATATATATATATATGTTTATGTGAATATTTTTCTACATGAGTCATTTTCCTCTCTATTCTATTCTCTTTCATTTCTGTAACAAGGTATTCTTTATCACATATCCCAGGCTTCAGTCAAGTGTACTTTTAACCACTTCTTGTTAAGCACATTAATAGTCTAAGACAGTGATGGCCAAACTATGGCTGCAGGCCAGATGAGGCCTTCTAAAATGTTCTATCCTGCCTCATGACATTATTCCTAATCTGATGAATACAATGAGTAGGATACAGTACAATGAAACTTCGAAAGAGTTGCCTTAGAAACAGACTGACAGATGAGCATTTCCTTTCCTTTGGCCCCTTCCTTATTTTTTTTAAATTTTAATTATTTTAATTATTTTTAATATTTTTAAATATTTTATTTTTTTAGAAAAAATTTCCATGGTTACATGATTTTTGTTTTTACTTTCCCCTTCACTCTCCTTCATTACACCCCCCCCTCATATCCAATGTGCATTTCCACTGGTTTTAACATGTGTGATCAATCAAGACTTATTTACATATTACTGATAGTTGAATTGGGGTGGTAGTTTTGGGTCTATATCCCCAACCATGTCCACATCAACCATGTGTTCAAGCAGTTGTTTTTCTTTTGTGTTTCCACTCCTGCAGTTCTTCCTCTGAATGTGAGTAGTGTTCTTTTCCATAAATCCTTCAGAATTGTCCTGGGTCATTGCATTGCTGCCAGTACAAAAGTCCATTACATTTGATTTTACCACAGTGTACTAGTCTCTGTGTACAATGTTCTTCTGGCTCTTCTCCTTTCACTCTATCAATTCCTGGAGGTCTTTCTAGTTCAAATGGAATTCCTCCAGTTTATTATTCTTTTGAGCATAATAGTATTCCATCACCAGCATATACCACAATTTGTTCAGCCATTCCCTAATTAAAGGGTATCCCTTCATTTTCCAGTTTTTGCCACCACAAAAAACGCAGCTATAAATATTTTCATATAAGTCTGTTTATCTATGATCTCTTTGGGGTACAAACCCAACAATGGTATGGCTGGATCGAAGGGCAGGCAGCCTTTTAGAGCTCTTTGGGCATGGTTCCGAATTGCCATCCAGAATGGTTGGATCAGTTCACAACTCCACCAATATTGCATTAATGTCCCAGTTTTGCCACATCCCCTCCAACATTCATTACTCTCCCCTTCTATCATTTTAGCCAGTCTACTAGGTATGAGGTGTGCCTTAGAGTTGTTTCGATTTGCATTTCTCTAATTATTAGAGATTTAGAACACTTTCTCATGTGCTTATTGATAGTTTTGATTTCTTTATCTGAAAATTGCCTATTCATGTCCCTTGCCCATTTATCAATTGGGGAATGGCTTGATTTTTTATACAATTGATTTAGCTCCTTGTATATTTGAGTAATTAGACCTCTGTCAGAGTTTTTTGTTATAAAGATTTTTTCCCCAGTTTGTTGTTTCCCTTCTGATTTTGGTTGCATTGTTTTTGTTTGTACAAATTTTTTTTAATTTAATATAATCAAAATTATTTATTTTACATTTTGTAATTTTTTCTAACTCTTGCTTGGTTTTAAAATTGTCCCTTTCCCATAGATCTGAGAGGTATACTATTCTATGTTCACCTAATTTTGTTGTAGTTTCCTTCTTTATTTTCAAGTCATTCACCCATTCCAAATTTATCGTGGTGTAGGGGTGTGAGATGTTGATCTAAGCCTAATCTCTCCCAAATTGTTTTCCAATTTTCCCAACAGTTTTTATCAAATAGTGGATTTTGGTCCCAAAAATTGGGCTCTTTGGGTTTATTATAGACAGTCTTGCTGACGTTACTTACCCCAAGTCTATTCCACTGATCTTCCGTTCTGTCTCTTAGCCAGTATCATATCGTTTTGATGACCACTGCTTTATAGTATAGTTTAATATCTGGTACTGCTAGGCTGGCCCCCTCTTTTAAAAGTTTGCCCATTACTGGTCTAAGGGATTATATTTTAACCTTTTTCACGTTATCAAAATATCATCTTTTATCTAGCTGTTCTTTTAAAAAAAATAAAAATACCATTAACTTCTAAAGTCCTGATCTATGAAGGACAACAATGAAAATACACCCTGTGCCTCTGAAGTCTTAATTTTTTTTTGCCAAACACTTTATAATCCCTGGCAATGCTTTTTAGGTTCTTTCTGGGTCTATTTTTTTTTTTTTTGCCCCAGATGAAGCACTAGTTGATAGTAGCCATTAAACTTTTCTTTACGTCTCAGGTATATGGCTCAAGAAGAAAGCAGACTCCTGTTATTTAAGTAAATTTCTGTAGATTTTTTGGTATCCCTCAGAAGAAAGTCAATAACTGCAACTAGTTATCTCTTTTTCTGGACTTTATTCAATAAAAATTCTCAAGATTAAATGCATGGATCTATGTCATCATTCTATAATGGGGAAAACCAGGGAAGTTGACTTAAATATTAAATGTGGGCTCAGTGGGGTGGATAGGAGACAGGAAGGGACAATGGGTAAGACTTTACAAGTCAGGGAATCAGGTTTAACTATAAGGGAATGACCATTGACTGAAATGGCAGTTAAGGCTGACCAACTGTCACTCTGCCCCACCCAGCCTGGAATAAATTCAGTTTATTACATACATACAATGAGGACCTTAAATTACTAAAAACACACAGGGAATCAGTTAAATTATAATATGAGGGGATTGGAAAGGGGGTTAGGTAAAACTATGACTAGCAACCCAGGCCTGGAAGCAAAAGGGGTAAGTTCCTTAGCCAACCTGGCTTCTGCCAGGTTTTGACAGCTTGGCTGAGGACCTGAGGAAGAGGGCTTGATTTTAGGGGTCTCACAACTAGAGATGTTTCAGGATGCCAGGAACTAAGTATTCCACAGCTGATGATCCAAAGTAACCAGGTAGGGAGTGAAGTCTGCAAGCTGTCCACCAGATCACAGGCCACTTCCCTACTCAGTGTTGATTTACAGGATTGATGTCTTCTGCTTTCAACCTTCTCCACTCTCCAAGATCATAGGACAAGAAGTTAAGGGTTGTTAAAAAAAATAATGCTTCATTAAATAGAAAGTAACAACTCTCAGTAGAATCTAGGAGAATCTTTTTTTTTTTCTGAAAGCCATCCAGTTCTCTTTTGATGTCTTCTTTTAAGGTTTCTCCTTTCTATTTTGGCAAAGGTGAACTCAAAAGATACTTTGAATTACCTGAAGATTCAAAAGAAACTTTGCTCTTCTGATCTTTACCTTAGTCCAGGAAAATTGGATTAGTCAAGAATCTCTTCCTGTTTTCTAGACTCTGACCAAATTATTTCAAGATAGAATTCTTTCCTAAGCTAGTCTGAAGAGAAGGGAGCAGGATATTGTTTAGAAGTTGATCATTCCTTTCAAATTAGTACAAAGGCTTCAGACTAGGATGTAAAAAATGTTTTATTTATACTTTTGAAAGAGGGAACAAAGGAGGTTTAGTTTGCTTCCACAACAGTTATAAGATGGGGAAGGCATGGTTAACAACTTCTTTTTAAAATATTATAGGCAAAAAAAAATATATTATAGGCAGGGGCAGCTATATGGCTTAGTGGATTGAGAGATGGGAAGTCCTGGGTTCAAATTTGGTCTCATACGTGTCCTAACTGTATGACCCTGGGCAAGACACTTAACCCCCCCCCCCCATTGCCTAGCCTTTACTACTCTTTGGACTTGGAACCAATACACTATATTGATTCAAAAACATTAGGTAAGATATATACATATATATGTATGCATACATATATATTATATAGATGGGCTAAAGTGGACTTCAAGCTCAGTATGAGTTGGCAATAGGATATGACATCAAAAAAAGCTAATGTGAACTTGGGCTACTTGAAGAGAAGCATATTTTCTAGGAAAAAGGAGTTGATAATCTTTCTGGTTTCTGCTCTAGTTAGACCACAACTGGAGTACTACATTCAGTTCTAGGTGCTATAGTTTTAAAGGACATCAACAAACTGGAAAGTTCTTAGGGGAAGGACAAGTAAGATGATGAAGGATCTTGAATCTTTGTCATATAAAGATTGGTTGAAGAAACTGGTTATATTTGACCTCAAGAAGAGAAGCCTGAAGTGGGGCTTGATGTATGTTTTCAAATATCCTTGAAATCCAAGACCTCTTTTGGTATCCCCAGCCCTTAGAAAAGTATCTGGCACATAGCAACATAGTAGGTGCTCGATAAATGTTTATTGACTAAATATGTGAGAATTGTTCTATTTGACCTCAGATGGCAGAACCATACACAATGGGGAGGCTTTGTAAAGAGGCAAATTTAGGCTCAGTGTCAGGAAAAATTTCCTATAATTAAAGCTCTCCCAAAATGGTTAGGTAGCCTAGAATGACAGTAGATTTTAGCTTCTTGGAAGTCTTCAAAAGGAGTCTAGATAACTACTTCTCTGACACATTGTAATGGGGATTATTTTCATATATTTTTTGACTATGTGGTTGCTAAGTTCCTGTAAAACAATTAAATTTTGTCATTCTGTGGCTATAAAGGAGAGTAAATACTCTTCATGCAAGATTAGAGTATAAATGTATTTTGAAGTATTTATTTAAAGTATTGGTAGACAAAGACTGACAGAAAATGAAAGAGTGGGCATTGGAACATAGTTATGTAAGTATATATTTTTCAGTTACTACACCTTATACCTTTTCAGTATCTAAAGATCATATAGATTCCGTTAATGTTCAGTTCAACCTTTTACAAATATAAACATGCAGAAATTAAGGGACTTGAGTTTCTCCCTATTTGAGGGTCATAAAATCATAGAATCTCAATACTTAAAAGGAGTCTCAGAGCTCATCTGATCTGATCCAATCTTAAATAGAAATATTGTCTACAACAAAGTCTGACGAGTAGTCACCCTGAATATACTTGAAGATATCTATTAATAACTTACTACCTAACTAGACATCCCAGGCCATTTTTAGAAAACTGTAATTGTTAGGAAACTTTCGTCATGTTGAGCTGAAATGTGCCTGCTTCACAGTGCTACTCATTGCTCTCAGTTTTGCTCCACTGTGACCAAATAGAACACACATAATCAAAGACTCATTTTCCTGAGTTCAAATCTTGACTTCAGACACTTACCAGTTGTGTGACCCTGGACAAGTCACTTAACTCTGTATCAGTTTCCTGATCTGTAAAATTTTCTGGAGAAGGAAATGGCAAAATCACACAAATAATGTCACAGAGGCAGGTATGACAGAAAATGACTGAAATCTGATCTGATGAGATTTAGAACCCAGCAAGTCAAACAAAATTTAAAGAAATTCAGATAAAGTTGGTAAATTTCACTTCTGAGTTGGTGGCATTATATGATATTAGAATTCTGGATGAAAGTTCTAAACAACTGCCTTTCACTTATTGCTTTAATTTTTTTTAATACATAGCTGCTGACAAATCATTATGAGAGATGCTGGAAGTATTATTGCCTGCCTGGAGGCTGGGGGAACTTTGGTGCTGCCTCAGAGGAAGAGCTTCATTTGTCAAGGAAGTTGTTCTGGGGCATTTTTGATGCCTTGTCTCAAAAGGTAATTCATTACTCCCTTCATGCTTTGTAAGTTGATGATTTGCTTTTTAAACAATCAGAGTTTTCCTATCAAATTGTTTGTCTAGTTCATTAGATGGGTTTTATATGAAACTTAAATAAGTACTAAAAAATTCCTCTACATTTCTAATTGTCACTTTCATGACTGCACAAAACCCCCATTCTTCCCCCTGCATGAAGTAGAAGTTTAATGGGACCTTGCTGACCTCTTTGACCATAATTCAAAAAGACCTAGGAAAACCATCTTTAAAATGTAATGTATTTCAAGAGTTGGAGACAAAGTTTTTAAAACAGAAATAAGGGACAGGAATATTATAGAAAGAGAGGAGGAGTTCAGGGCTGGATTACCTTGGAGGGGCTGACAAGAAGATCTGTTCAGCCCAATGGACTTGACCACCTGGGTCAAGTCTCTGATACAATGGGAGAAACATCTTGGACAAAATGGTACTTAAGATTTGATAATTGGGTATTCCACAGTCTAAGACAAGATCAGTCAGGGACAACTCCCTAAGGCAAGTTCTCAGATAAAACTCCAAAAATCCAACTCAAAGGCTGCAAGGCCTTTGTCCTGTAGGGAAAAGGATGCAGGTGGGATAATCTTGTCTTGAAGAGAGATGATTGGGTGGAGGAAACCAGCTTTACTAATTTCTTAGAATTAATAACATGAGAATAACACACTAATTTCTCACTTTACAATATCCAAAGATACTTAAATATATCTTTTGACTTTTTCTTCAAAATCATCATTATTATTGTTATAAATGAAAATTAATCTGAAAGTTTATTACAAGATTTATAAGTATTTATTAGTAAGAAAGAAGATAGTCTAACTTTAGGTAAAAATCTAGTCCTCTATCATAGCCAGCTGAAGCAGTGACTTGTCAGAGATCTCTAGATAAGATAAGAGAGGAACCAGTCCAGGGAGAGGTTCCTTCAAGAGCCCTGTCCAGATAGGAGAGCACCATGCACTTTCCATGCTGGCTTTTCAAAAAGGCCCTAGCTCCTCCTTTTATGGCCACTTTGTGCTGATGCTGGGACCCTGGGAAAAGCTAGGGGATCCCAGCATATGGCTGCCAGACACAACCTGTGACTGTGACTCCTATATCCTGCCCTGAGGTGCTTGGGATCAAAGCTGGAAGGGAGGTGCCCTATAAATTTTACTTTACTTCCTCAGCATTTAAGAACCTAAATGACCAAATTCAACAAATATGACAAAACACTATACATATAACATAGCAAATGCCAGTAGACCTGAATAGATCATATCTTTCCTATTCATTTTTTGAGTTCCCAAGGGAATTCTAGATAACCTTAGATTACAATAGTCATAGCAGAGTAAAATATTAAGTGACATGCACAGAGATGGTAAAAGCAGAGGTGGTATTTGAACTGATATCCAAAGTCTACTTTTTCACTGTACCAAATTGTCTTACTATCTTGCCATACTGCTGGAAATTGAAGTTGTAAATACTTTTTCAGGAAGCCATGTTGGCCAAGCATGAGTGCCAGTTACTTGATTGGAACACAGAATGCAGTGAGGGCATTTTGAGCTGGCATGAGACCAAAAGTCAGTTGAGATTGGACTATAAAAGCAGCAAAGATCAGTATATCAGCCTCTCAATCTTGAGAAACTGGTGGGAGGTCGGGTCATCTCAGGATTGTTTCATAGCTAGGGTTAGTTGCCTAACCTGCTGATAGATTATTCTGTGCATACCAACATCCAGCATCAGTATTAAACAACATCTGTAAATTCAACACTATCATACCAGCATAAATACCTGCCAAAAGATCAACTACCAAAGCCAAATCATCATGGACTGAGAAAACCTTTAAGCTTTGGGGTCAGGCCATGGGCCTGGCCAGACAACTGGTCAAGCAGGCTTCAAATTACCAACTGCTTTATAATCAACATATTTAGTTAAAGGTTTAGGATCCTCCTTAATCCCTCTCTCCTTCACAATTCTCCCCAATCCTTTCCTTTACCTTATCTGTTACTATTAAATAGTTGTTATAAGAAAGCCATCACAGACCTGGTTTATTCTCAGAGTTCCAGGAAGTTGTCAGTTAGAGATCCACCTGGCAACTGGTGAAGATAACTTCACAATCACTGATCTTCTGAGTGAATCCATCAGATCAGATCACAGTCAGAGATAGAAATCAAGGATTATCCTTAAAGTTATTATTCAATTGGATTACTAATTGAGGGAAACAATCACTCCCTCATTAGTTAATGAAAATAGGTGGGAACCAGTGGACTGCTCATTCATATTAGCAGATTCCTTACAGTTTTCAGGCAGCAGCAAGATCACAGAAGCAGCCTCTAAGTAAACCTATCTTGGCATTCAGATAGGAAGTTTCATCAATATCTCCATTGTTTACCACCTCCTTCTGGAGGATTCCTGGGGGCTGTATAATAACCATCTACAGGTTCCCCCAGGATCCACATTGTCCTACCATCTTGCCATACTGTTGGAAATTGAAGTACATGGTTGAATCAAGAAGAAATCTCTCTTCATGAAAATATTTGTTGACATTTCCACTAAAGTGTCTTGAATCCAGTGTTTGATTCGAATTGTCCTGTCTTTTCAGAAAGTTCCATCTTCCTGTAGCTTGTTTCCAGAATCAACATTATTGATAGTAATTTAAATGATTCTTCCTTGCAGTGAAATGTTGATGGTGTCTTTAAGACTTGCAACTATAGCAGTCAGGTTAATTTCATTTGAAATGTAGAAACATAAACCTTGGAATGGGGAAGAGGTCTGATTTTCTTTTCTTGTTCTTTGGCATAGCTTCATCTTCATTTTTTTTTTGTAGTGTTTCAGGCATTTTAATTTCTATTTTTGACAATGTGTTTTATTTTGCACAAGAAGAATCTGTCAGGCAATTAAGGAAGTGCAGGCTAATTTCTGTTTCTGATTCTTCTGTAATGTTTAATCATTTCCAGTGGTAATGGTGGAAAGATTTATTTATTCTATCCTCTGCTGCTCCACAGAAATATGAGCAAGAGTTATTCAAGCTGGCATTACCCTGTCTGAGTGCTGTTGCAGGAGCTTTGCCTCCTGACTACATGGAGTCAAACTATGTCAGTATGATGGAAAAGCAGTCTTCAATGGATTCTGAGGGAAACTTTAACCCACAGCCTGTTGATACCTCAAAGTATGGACTCTTTCTATTGCAGCAGCTTTTTATTGTAAATGATTTGTGAAGTCTGAATTTGAATAAGGTACTAAAGTGAACTTTCTGTAATCCCTGACCAAGTTTGTCAATAGTAATAGCCAAGGAATTAATAGGTGACGTTTCCATAGAAATTTACCCTGAAATATTTGTCAATGATTATAATTACATGACTGCATAATTTATTTCTCTTAGTTCTTCACATCCATTGCAGTATTTATATAGTATATGTAGCAATCACTTTAATCACCACTAAGTCTCACCAAGTGTTACAATGTTGGTAGACGCTTTTGTTTCACATTATAAACCACAGAAGAGTAATTAAGGGCAATGCCACTTAAGACTTCAGCTGCGGAAATGATAATATACAATTAGACATTTTAAAAATATTAATTCTACATAAAAATACAATGAAGGTTAAAGAAATAGCTAATGGTTAGGAGCTTGACATAGATAATATTGCCCAGCACATTAAGTAGTCACAACAGAGTATTTTTGAAATCTCATCATTTTTTTCATAATTTTCTTTGATAGGATCCTTGTTTTCTATTTCCAATAAAAGCTGTCTCTTCATGCCATATTGCATTATGTATCTAAGATCACTTCACAAGATGACTCAGCAAAATAGTCCCTGGGTCTATTTTCTAAAAATAACTGGCCGTATTTTAGAGTTATTCTGTTTAGGTTCATGAATAGGCCCTATCTCTCTGAGCCTTTGTGACAAATTCAGCCTGGATAATTTGATGAAAAAAAATGAGAAAATTTTTCATCTTGTTTGCATGTTATTACTTTACCTATTTATATTACTGTCAGGAAACAGACAATAGCCAAACAACTACCACATCTTTAAATTTTGTTTCTAAACTAGTTGATGAACTTGCAAATATTTCATCTGGGTCAGGATCACAGAATATTATCAAAACCTTCTTCATACTATATTTAGTAGTTTATCAATTAAGTTCCCAGAGTATTTATTGAACACTTAGAATCATTATATTATAGGTTTGGAATTTCCTAATGGTTATAATAATACATGCAATATAATTTATGCATATGAAAAATTATATAAATAGGCTTCATGTGTTTATTTTAGGTATGGTCAAATTAATGTTTAATGTCTATAGCACAGAAAACAATGCATTATACTTGATTCTATTTATATTTATATTCCCAAAATTGGTAGTTTTAATGAATTATTATTTTTTAAACCTTTACCTTTTGTCTTAGAATTGCTATGAAGTATCAGTTCTAAGACAGAAGAGCGTTAAGAGATTAAGTGACTTGCCCACTACCATATGTCCGAAACCAACTTTGAACCCAAGACCTCCTGTCTCTAGGCCTGGGTCTCTATCCACTGAGCTGCCTAGCTGCCCCCTAATGAATTTTAAGTTAATATTGTTAGTAAATAAAATATTGCCAATCAGTGGCATTTTAATAGTATATTTGAAATTTTGAAATGTGTCGACACAAAATTTCATAGGATTAATAACTGAGAAAGACTTTATATTTTACATCTGCCAGCTAAGTCAAACATTAAATATGTTTAATATTTATTTAAAAATAATATATTATTTAGCCATATAAATAACTTGGATTATGAAACAAAATAATTTTTGGACCTTCTGATTATATTTTTGTTAGATAATACTGTTTGAATGTTGGAGACCGTTTATAACTACAATTACTAATACATGTATGCAAGAAAAGTAATTTAATGTCAAAGAAATGAAGAATCCTAGTAAATGAAAAATGTGGAGTAGTAAAGTTTCAGGAAAGTTTAAAACTTCTTTCTCATATGAAAGTTTTTTAGAAAAATATTCTTTAACCTAAAGAACATGATTTGTCATGAAATAACATGTATTATAAAAGAGCAAAAGATTTACCAAGTATGATGAGATCAAATTCTGATTGGATTTATTTTCTTTTTTTTTAATGAATGTTTCTTAAAATTGAATAATTTAGTTAACATGTAACTTTATTATGCAGTAAAATAGAAGGACACACAGTTTTGTGTTTTCTGTAGTCTTGCATTTTCTCTTTATCATTTCTGGAACACTAGCTCTAAAAATTAAAATGTCTGTAAAATAAAGAGACAGTATAAGACTCTGGATATAAAGCCAATCTACAAGACAGGAAGAACTAGGTTAAATTTCAGTTTTGGCTATTCAACTTGGGCAAGTCACTTTAATTCTCAATGTTTCAGGTAACTCTGAGGCTGTAGGTTGGATAGTAGTTGCTACCTGGTTCCTCGCCTGGGATTGTTGAAGTTCTCTTGGTCAATAAAATTATAAGCCTAGTCCCTCTCTACCATGGAAAAAAATTATATTAAGTAATTTGTATTAAAAAGATAAAGAGAATATTTTTGATACATTAAAGAGCCATAAGTCAAATATCAGTGTTATTATTTCTTAATTATTATTAACTGTTCATTATTTTTTATTTCAGCATTACAATTCCTGAAAAGTTAGAATACTTCATTAACAAATATGCAGAACATTCACATGATAAATGGTCAATGGAAAAGGTAAAAATCAAAATGTGACAGTATAATTAAGCACTGTCATTTTCATTAGCTTGTCAGTGTTGCATCCATTAATGGTAAAAAGTAAAGATTTTATTATTAAAAGGGTATTTGCTGGCTATTTTTGAGGTACTGTGGTGTGGAACGAGTGCTGCACTTGGTTTTGAGAGTATAGGTTCATAGTTTTATCTTTTATGCTTGTTGTATGAATAGGGAAAGCTACTTGACAAACATAATCACAATAACAAACATTCATGTATTGTTTAAAGGTTGGCTTTATATATATTTTCTGATTTAATTTCCCCAACATACTTCTGACTTAGACACTATTATTTAAGTCCAATTTACAGATAAGGAAACTGTGGCTTCAAGAGTTTGATTTGGCCAGTTCTACAGAGTTGTTTAGAGGCTCAGATGAGCTATTGTATATAGAGTGCTTAAATGTTATTCATGTTGGGCTTTAAAATTTTAAGTTTGAGTGTAATCTTACTGAAGAATGGCCATTTAGATCCTATCTAATACTTATACTGATAGAACATGGATTATATTTGTGATTATAGAGAATGAAATAATTCTTATGTAAATTTATAAAATATATCTAAACAATATCCTCATGTTTTTGATACTTTGATTAAAACATAATAATGAGAAGTTCCTTAGATTAATTTCTATCCTATGCGTGCAATTCATATTTTATAATAAGAAATAGAACTTTGAAACTTCCATTTTTCTATTAGGAGCCATTGCCTTGAAAAACAAAATCACAGTTTAATGTTCCTTCTCCCTCTCTATCTGACTCCATATTTTTCCCATTGATATCAAATGGCACCCTAACAGTTCATTCAGAGAAAGACTGAATTTGTCGAATATCATGTTATATTTATATTTCACTGATAAAATAATAGCCCAAGTAAAAGTAATTATATTTCACTATCCACAGAGTTATTAGAGTTATAGAATTATTGACAGATGTTAGGGTACATGTTTCCTTTCTTCATTATTTCTATAAGTATTTAATGGGTATTTATGATCCATAAATGTGGTGTTATATTGGATTAGGGTTCTTTTGATGTACTGGTTAGAGTTCTATTATTATACTGGAATATGTAGGGTTCTGAGTGGTAGGATATAAAATAGAAGTTGTTACTGGGGTGCCTACATTCTGTTAGGGAACCATACCATGCATAAAATGAACAATTAAATGTCATGTATCTATAGGAGCAAAATAATAGAGAAGAGACTGCATATAAATATGCTTGCTGAAGGTCTTTAGAATGCTTAGGGGATCACAAGTCTTTTGTCCATATGCTTTTGTTAATTTTAGATTCATTATTTTGAACACACTAATCTAGAAATTTAAGATTACAATTTGTCTTTTGCAAATACTTTCTCTTGTTATTGTGCATGTTTAATCTATATAAGTAAAATGTTGAGGGAGAACATGTTTATGTATTAAAAGGACAATTATGCAAAACAGAGATTACATTTTCCTCCTTGACCACAGAACAAGGAGTAATGGTTGAATAGGGATAGATATAGTGTTTAAAGAATTTTAATGATTTGAAGAAAATATTTCTAAGAATTAGAACTGCTTCAAAGTAAGAGAATATTTTGGGAAGTAGTGAGTTTACTTTGATTGGAGACCAATAAGAAGCTGGACAACCACCTGCTAGGAAGGTAGAAAGAATTCCTCTTCAAGTATGGGTTGTGCTAGGTCCTGAGATTCCTTTCTACTTCTGAGATTCTGTGATTTATTCTTTTTTTCAGTTAGCAAATGGATGGATATATGGTGAAATATATTCAGACTCTTCTAAAGTTCAACCATTAATGAAACCATATAAACTTTTATCTGAAAAGGTGAGAATTCTTATCATTTATAGTGATATTTTCATGGTATTTCTTGTTTTAAACCAATGTTCAGACAAACAATAGGGTCTTCCTGTTGCTAAGGACAGCCCTCTATCTACTCATGTTTTTCTACTTGAAAATATTTAAAAATTTTTTTTTATCCCAGACTGATCTTGTTTTAAAATTTCATATACCCATTTTTGTCATAATCTTTCTTCTCATTTCATAATTATATTTTATTGAGTCTGTTCTTTGGCCTCTCTGTTTCAACTTACTCTTCGTTTTAGTATTCCTCTTCTCTATGTATGTCTTCATAACATTTTCCTATTCCATTTAAGCTCCTATCTTAAAAATATAATAGACAGATATCTTTAAAATATCCTCAGTATATTGAGCAATTCTTGGAAAACAGGGAGATTTTAAAATTAATTTAAAAAATAATTTGCATGTTTTTTTATTTGTTCAGGAAAATTTAAAAAGTAAGTGAAAAAAGCAAGAGATTCTAGTTTTTAGTGAAAGGATAGAAATCAACCTCTGCTTATTTTGATGGTAAAATGGTAATCACATGTTCATTTCCTGATGGATGCATCTCTGTTCTCTGTAATTGTTAAGAGAAAAAAATAAAGGAATTTAAAAATTATATCATAAAATCATTATTTGTTTTAAGTTACATTTTTCAAACCAAACACCTGCTTACCAGAGTACTACTTACTAGATGCCACTTACTAAAAACTTTACTTTCCTTGCCTATGAGAAACATTAGTGATGTAGCAAAAATGGGAATGTTTGTTTCAGAATAAAATTAACAAGATTGTTCACTATTTCTATTTTAGCATATGATATCCTCATGTTTTCCTCTAGGAAAAAGAAATTTATCGCTGGCCAATCAAAGAGTCTTTAAAAACTATGCTTGCTTGGGGATGGAGGATTGAAAGAACCAGAGAGGGAGACAGCATGGCCCTTTATACACGGACACGACGTATCTCGCAGACAAGCCAGGTAATTACCATAATGACTGCACTTCTGTTGTGTGCAGATGCAAAGCATGGAATCCCTGCAAAGGTACAGGGATAGCCTCACCCAGAATTCCAGGGGACCCCCCTGGAGAACTTTGGGTGAGGGGGCAGTTTAGAAGGTTTGGATACAGTTAATTTGTGGGAGTGGATGTGAGCAGACACTCTGCTTGCTACTCCTGACTTGAGGATTCACCTGAAGTGGCCATTGTAGCATAAGCCAGTGGTTTCTACTCATAGGGTTAGCCTGTTTGTTATTACTATTCTTCATTAATATAATTATATAATTACTTAGTGATTAGAGAGTAAGATATTTATCAATAGCAAGAGAGCCAGTTTCAGTTAGGTGCTTCATCCCCTCTTGTGAGGAGGGGGAAGGGCAGCATCTACTTAACAGTTCAGGGTTTCCTCTCATTATTCTAAAACCCTCATTTACCCTTTTTAGGTTTCTTTGTTATTACTTAATATAACCTTTACCTTCAAATCCGTGCCTGATAATTATTTGGGAAAGATACTCACAACTCAGTCTGTACATTTAGTTTGAATCCTGTTGGCTGCCAGTTTAAGAAGATCTTCTCTGTCCTCAGCAGTTAGATAGCTAGCTGCTGTATCTCCTCTAACTGACCTGAGAGGAATATAAATTAAAGAAAAGGAACATTATTGGGGTTTCAGTCATAACAGAAACTTACCAGAAGAATCTTATTCCTGTCTTCATTATCAACTGAAGCAGAAGCAGTTAGAGGGGGAGGGGTTTGAGAGCCAGGAGTGTCTAGCCCCCTCCTTTCCTCAACTGAAGCCTGTCAGTCTCTGGCTCTTGACCTAAAGCTTTATTTGGCCCTGACACATTTATCTGCTTCTCCAAACTATCTGTTATTATCATCATAACAACTTCACACTATTTAGAGAAAAAAACTTATATTTTTCATTTCGTCATTTGGATTGCATTCATTCAGTAATCCTGGGTTAAGCATCTAATGCTGTATCTGCAAGATGGATGTGTGCTGTGGATGTGAAGACAAAAAAAAAAGCATCTATTCTCAAGGAACTTACATTTTAAGAAGGATCGTTCATAAAGCCTATTTCTGACAATATATACTCCCTGCCCAAGAAGCTTCATTTGCTTCTGAGTGGGTAAAGTAAAAATTCATTTGTAATTAGCATTATCCCTAGAAGTTTACTCTGGAGAAGGGAAAACTTATAGAAGACCTGACTGTTATCATTGTGTAGAAAAGGCATTAGATTTTTTCTGCTTGAACTCAGAGTAGAAGCAGTGCATAAAAGTTACAAAAAGGTATATTTAAGCCTGGTTTTATTAGAAAAAATGTCCTAATAATGAGAGCTGACTAAAAGTAAATTGGACTGACTTAGTAGATAGTGTGTTCCCCTTCAATGGAGGTCGCGAAGAAAAGGTTGGATGATTTATTTTTAGATATGTTTTACAGTCAATCATTGTCAAATGTAGCTAAGGCTGCCTTTCCAACCCTTACATTATGAGAGTCTACAATTTCTTTGTGACCTATGAAATATCATCTTACTTCTAAAAGCAACTTAGGCAGTAATAGCTTATAAAATATGAAATATTGATGAGTTAGCTAGATTTAGCAAGTCAGTTTTGCTAACACTTGCCATTTGTTATTCTTCTTAATTACTAAGTTTGTTATTACTTTTACATTTTCTGAAAATGCTTTTAGAAAAACTTCCTCCCAGATGCTTTTTGGAATAATCTACTGATTCTTTTGCACATCTGTCATTTAGGTTTCTATTGATACTGCCCATGGTTACAGTCCCCGAGCTATTGACATGAGCAATGTTACTCTCTCCAGAGATCTTCATGTAAGTACTCCAGTTGATTTTTATTTTTTCCTAATCTCATTTCTTTGTTCTTTTTTAAAAAAATTGATCTGTAATTGTATATATTCCCAAAAGTTGTTTTATAAATGTTTTTAATAAATTGCCTGTCAAATCTATGGAGAGAGAAAGAGTTCATGACTTTCCAAGAGACAGAGAGGTTCACAGGAGGTAAAATGGATAATTCAGATTTAATCAAGTCAAAAAGCTTTTGCACAAACAGAACCAATGTAGCCAAAATTAAAATAAAAGGATTCTGGGGAAAACAATTTACAACAAATTTCTCTGATAAAGATCTCATTTTCTAATTATGTAGGGGATGTAGCAATATTTTAAAAAGCGAGAGCCATTACCCAACTTATAGATCATCAAAGACATTAACAGACTGCATTTATTTATTTGTTGTTTGTTGTTTTTTTTTTTTGAGAGCTGGATGGGATTTTTATTTTATTTTTTAAACATTTATTAATATTTATTTTTTAGAAAAATTAACATGGTTACATAATTCATGCTCTTATTTTCCCCTTCACCCCCCCGGCCTTCCCCCTTCCACCATGGCTGATGCGTATTTCCACTGGTTTTAACATGTGTCATTGATCAA
This sequence comes from Gracilinanus agilis, assembly GCF_016433145.1. NCBI lineage: Eukaryota > Metazoa > Chordata > Mammalia > Didelphimorphia > Didelphidae > Gracilinanus > Gracilinanus agilis. The sequence goes on along the minus strand of NC_058133.1, from coordinate 148,990,794 downwards.
GACCTATTTCCAAATTGTTGATAGTTGCATTGGTGTGGTAGTTTCGAGTCTACATCCCCAATCATGTCCACCTCAACCCATGTGTTCAAGCAGTTGTTTTTCTTCTGTTTCCACTCCTGTAGTTCTTAACAGACTGTATTTAGAGGAAACTAAATTATCAATATCACATAAAAAAATGCTTTAAATTGCCAATAATTAGAGAAATGCATATTAAAACATTTTTGAGATATCACCTCATATCTTTCAGATTGACAAAGATAACATAAAAGGAAAATCAGAAATGATGGAGGGCATATAGAAAATAGGCACACTAACAAACTGTTGGTAGACAAACTAATCTAACCATTCTAGAGAATAATTTGGAACTGTGCCCAAAGAGTTTTAAAACGGCAAACCCTTTCACCCAGCAATACTATTATACCTAAAAGAGATCAAAGAAAAAGGAGAAGGACCCATATGTATGAAAATACTCATAGAATCTCTTTGTAGTAGCAAACAATTAGAAACTGAGTGAATGCCCATCAGCTCCAGAATGACTGAAAAAGTTATGGCATATGAATATGATTAAAGACTATTATGCTATAAGAAATAATGAAGGGAACCATTTCAAAAAAACTGAGGTTTCTATGAACTAATGAAGGCATTCCTCAATTGATAAATGGTCAAAGGATATGAACTAGCAGTTCTCAGATGAAGAAGTTAAAACTGGTCACATGAAAAAGTGCTCCAAGTCACTATTAATTAGAGAAATTAAAATTAAAACAACTTAGAGGTACCATCTTATACCTATCAGAGTGGCTATTATGACAAAAAAAAGGGAAATTATAAATGCTGGAAGGGATGCGGAAAAAATAAGGCCATTAATATTATGACTAGTGGAGCCATAAACTAATACATACTGGAGAGCAATTTGGAACTATGCTGAAAGGATCATAAAATATGTGCATTCATTTTGATCCAGCAATATTACCACTAGGTCTATATCTCAAAGATATCAGAGATGGAGGAAAAGGACCTGTGTATATAAACCATGTTTATAGCAGCTTTTTTTTGGTGGTGGCAAAGAATTGGAAACTGAAGGAATGTCCATCAACTGAGGAATGGCTAAACAAGTTGTGGTGTATGATTATAATAGAATTCTGTGCCAGAAGAAAAAGACAAACAGTATAATCACAAAAAATTTCCTGGAAAGATTTAGATGAAGTGATACAGTGTTAAGTGAGAAGATTCTTGAGAGCATTGTACACAGTAACAGCAATAAAGTATGATAATCAACTGTGAATGATTTACCTATTATCAGCAATGCAAGGGTCCAGGGAAATCATGATTAAAAAGGCTACCCACCACAATAAAAGAAAATATGATGGAGTCTGAGTATGGATTGAAGCATTTCAATCTTTACTTTATTTCCTTCTTTACTTTATTTCCTTCATGAATTTATCTCTAGTACAAGCAATATATTTCTTCTTTGATAACAATAAATATGGAATAATGTATTACATGATAGCACATGGACAACCTGTATCATTTTTACCTGCCATCCCAGGGAAAGGCATGAGGGAGAAGGAGAACATGGATCACAAAATGTTAGAAAACAATTATTAAAATTGAATCTACTCTAGAAAAAATATTTTTAAAAAAGACTTCTAGGAACTGATACATAATGGAGTAGATATAGGAGAACAATGTATACAGTAACCCCAATGTTGTAAAGATAACCAACTGTGCATGACTTAGGAACTATTATTGATACAATGATCCACCATATTTCCAAAGGACTCATGATGAAAAAATCTTATCCACCTTCAAAATAGAGACCTAATGGACTTAGAGTGCAGACTGAATCATATCTTTTGTCTTTTAAAATGTTTTTCTTGATTCATTTTTCAGAACATATCTAATGTGGAAATATTTTGCATGATTTTATATACATGATGGGTATAATATTTCTTGCATTCTCAATGCAAGGAAGGGAGGGAAAGAATGTAGAATTGAAAATAAAAATAAGATTAAAAAATTAAAAAGTTTTTTAATTTGGATCACTTTTGAGATGATAAATGTCATATGCAAATACCTTAATTTTGGCAAAGTCATTTTACTTTCTCTAGGAATTTTATTATTATAAAACCTGTGTCTATATAGAATTTAGTATTTCAGTAATTACATAGCATTGTGAGAAGAAAAAATATAATTAGATCATACTCTAGCTAATATAAATACATGTACACATACACGTGTTTGTGTGTGTGCATACACATATAGATGACATTATCTAATTTTATAAACATTAGCTATATGTGTTAAAAAATTTCTATAAGAATTAAAATGACCTTTAAAAATTTCTATTCCTCATCCTTCAATCCATCTACTATGTAATGCTTTCCCAGGCCATTTTTCTTCCACTGCCTCCTTTTTTCTTAGTTTTTACTCCTTAGAGAAACAATTCAATTCTACACTATTTTCTTCTATCAAATTCCTTATTATTCTACCTTATCAGTACTCATGCCTTTGTCAGATCTCAATCCTATATTACCCCCATCATAAGTCTCCTTTATTTCTATGCCATTGACCAGAGATGGAGGGAATCACATAATCATATTGGATGAATCCAATACAAATTTAAGTCATCTTATTTGAAATGAGCCTTCAATTGAGCAAGGAGATTTTATTCCTCTCTAATTGGTTCTTTATCCCAATAACCACAGCTACAATTCCAGGCTTTCTTTCCTCTTCTCAAGCTTCTTATTCCAGTGCCCTCTCCCCTGTTTCCAACTCTCATGAGAGGACCTAGCTCTCACATTACTGAAACCACCTAGGCCATTAGCCTTCTCTTCCTCCCTTTTTACCTCTCAATCAAGACATCATTTCCCACTCTTTTCTTTTTACTCCTGTCTCTAACAAAGAGATGGTCTTTATAAAGGTCTAAAAGGCCAAAGCCAAAACAAAATCCCTTATATGTACATGTGATTCAACCCCCCTCCCATCATATCCAGTAGATTGCATTCACTTTCATCCCTTTTCTCTGTACTTTAATTTCTTATCAACCACAGGCATATTTAAATTTTCTCTATCCTTAAAAAACCATCAGTACTTCTTATCATCCCAATTATCTCCATTAGTTATCCTCTCATATCTTTCTCAGCTAAATATGAAAAAAAGAAGAAACAGTAACAGCAACAAAAAATTATCTACATTAGTAGTTTCCACTTTTCTCAATCTTTTCTAAATTTACAGTCTAGTTTCTCAGCTTCATAATTCATTTAGTTGTACCACCTCCAAGTTAACAATCTCTTAATTGCTAAATCTAATGACTCTTTTCTCAATCACCTTCCTTCTTAACCTCACTGACAGCCTGTAAAATTTTTTGTTATTTTATCCTCTCTGGTTTTCTGTAATACTACTTTCTCTTGGTTCACCTAACAATTTGTCTGACTATTCCATTTTTATTCTCTGAATCATCATCAATGGCATGCTTATTATTTTTTATCCTTAAGGTCAGTTTGAGGCCCTTTGCTCTCTATTCTATATATATTCTCATTTGATGATCTTGACTCTCATAAGTTCAATTATCACCTCTCTTCAGATGACTACCAGATTTATATATCAATCCCTGAAATCCACCCATCTTCCATACTCCCTATGACTGTCAAGGACACCACCATTTTCCAAATTTTCTGGGTTCTCAAACTCAATATCTTCTTTAATTCATAATTTACATTTGATATATCCCTTCAGTTGCTACATCTTGCCTCCCTCTTATCCCTCTCAGAGTTATCATCCTGATTAAGGTTTTGGTTCCCCCTGCCTCAAGTCTCTTCCCACTTTCTTTTATAGGCTACTTAGCCACCTCCAAAGTGATTTTCCTAAAATTCAGGTCTGACCATGTCACACTTTATCCCCCAACCCTCTCATAATAAACTTCAGACTCTTTACTACTTCCAGGAGCAAACATAAACTCTTTTCTTTGGTATCTAGGTTTTTCACAACTTGATCTCTTCCTTTTTAAATTACTTTCCATTCACTCTATTGTTACTCTGTTAACAGTCTACTCCCATTTCTACACCCAAGATATTTCCATCTTCCTTCTGGAGTGATCTTACTCCTTGGCTACACCTCTTTAAATCTGATTTCCTTCAAAAATTAGTTGAAGCTTCTCTTTTTTTACCTTAGGCCAGTGATTCCCAAAGTGGGCGCTACCACCCCCTGGTGGGTGCTGCAGTGATCCAGGGTGTCGGTGATGGCCATAGGTGCATTTATCTTTCCTACTAATTGCTATTAAAATTAAAAAAAATAATTTCCGGGGGTTAAGTAATATTTTTTCTGGAAAGGAGGCAGTAGGCCAAAAAAGTTTGGGAACCACTGCATTAGGCCTTTCCTGATGCCTCTCTTGTATTAGTGTCTTCTCCTCCAAAGTTGTCTCATATCTGCTTTATATGTTAGGAATTTACTGTATATTTACATGATATAGTTCCTTTAAATGATATATTTTTTTCACTTTTGTCTTTATATCTCTACACCATAGCACATAAAGGTTGCTTAATAAATGCTTGCTTGCTTACTTGATATATCTTCCTAAGACTTAACTGGGAAAATAAGGTCAAGTTTTAAGTACCATAAATTAAAATTACTCTATAAAGTAAAGTTTTAATATGATATTTTTTCATTTCTTTTCGGATAGCTAATGTTATTCTTTCTACACATGTTATAATTGTTCATATATGATGCAATAAATTAGTCAGCCAATTCCTTTGTTTCTTTAAGGCTATGGCAGAAATGATGGCTGAAAATTATCATAACATATGGGCAAAGAAAAAGAAACTGGAACTGGAGGCCAAAGGTAATATTATTTTTGCTAAAAAGTAACTCTTTCTGCTGAAAAGCCAATGTAAGTCTTGAGTAGAACAAGGAATCAATAAAAGAACCCTAACTAATTGCACACCTTTTGATAATCACAATTCAAAGGTAATGGTTCAAATATATTCTTAATTGATCCTTGAGAGGAATTTTGTACCCAGATACTAGTAAGAGGAGGTGGCTAGGTATCTCAGTGGATAGAGTGTTGGGCTTGGTGTCAGGACAACCTGAGTTCAAATCCTGCCTCAGACAGTAAGGCAAGTTATTTAACCTATGTTTGCCTTAATTTCCTAGAGAAAGAAATGGTAAAGCATTTGAATATTTTTGCCAAGAAAACCCCATGGATAGCGTTGGTGTAATATGGTCCACAGGATCCTGAAGAGTCAGATTAAATGACTAAATAACTGCTACAAAACTTTTTCTTATTTCAAGGTCTTTAAATATAAATGAATTTTTGGAACCATGACTGAAATATCTTGGGCAACTAGAAACTAATTACTAGAAACTCTCATATTTAGAGAGACATGTGTCTTATGTGTCCATAGCTGCTTAAGAATATGCTATGCAGTTTACCATTTCAGCTGGTATTTCCCATCTTCAATTTTTTCCCCCAAGACTCCCAGATATTTAAGATCTTGATTCCAGTGTCACTGTTCTATACCATTACCCTTTGTAAGAAGGAGGGTAGCGGATAGTTGAGGCGTGCTCCAGTGACCCCTCGACTTGATGGTTATGGGCCAAAGCTACTCACGCCACCCCTACTTACTAGGGAGACTCTTGAGGTTGTTTTATGAGTGGAGGTTCCCCAATATGGGTAAATTAGGGATGAGAAGTTAGGGGGAGATATTATCTGTTGAATGCAACCCAAAGGACCCCCTGCAATTGCTCAGAGCCAGGTTAAATTAACTCAAGCCTCCCCACTGCCAATAACAGAAAGCAGTTTAAAATGGAGTACAATCCACCTTCCTCCTACAACCCATGAAGATGTTGTCTCCCTCCCAAATCAGCTGCTGTTCAGATCTGACTTAAATCTCAACTGGGGTTTATTCAGTTATAAAACAATTCAAGGAGTAAAGGAAAGGAATATCAGGAAAAATGGGGTATAGGGATTCTCTAAATCCTAATATCAGACTCTCCCAGAGTTAGGTAGTAACAGAGATTTCTTCTGTAGTTTTCAATCTCAGTTAACTAACCCAAACCCCAGTAAACTCCTTTCCTAAATACTATAACTAGCTAAAAGAAGGAATGTTTCAATCAAGGCTCAAGCAAGGTTGTTTAGCTTTCCCCTTCACCCCCCCAGTCCAGGCGCTTTGGCCAATCTCAGAAACTGCAATATTGTATCTTCAGCATTGTTCAATGGAGTTAAAAGATCAACTAGGCTGGTTGCAGTAATTGAAGGTCTCTGGGAAACTAAGATTTCGGAGATTTAGGTACTCCAGGTCCCATAGAATCTCTTCTCCCACCTCCCTGTCCCTCCAAAGTTGAGTGAACAGAAAGTTGTGTCCATTGTATTCTTCCCACAATCCTCAGCTCTCCTGCTAACTGGCATTCTTTCTGGGTTCCCAATATTCTATCAGAGAATTTTCAAAAAGCAGGCTTTTTTTTTTAACCTTTTACCAAATCTTATCTAGTCCATTTCACCTTGGTCAGGTTTCCTTGCCCTTTCCTTCCATATCCCACCTATTCCCTTCTCTTTTGTCTCCTATCTTCCCTTCCCTTTAAATGTATTGATTGATCCAATCTAGATATCTGTTACCCTCTACCAAGAAATTTTACTGATTCAAGCTTTCAGTGCCTAGATATGTAGGGGGCATATTTGTGGATGTTTAGGAAAAACGGAATTATTGTTTCAGAAGGAAGGACATAGTAATAGGGAGAACAAAGAAGAAACAAGAGATAAAAAGTTCATTCAGCCCTTTAAAGGATCATTGCTTTTTAAATTATGTTAAGTATTAGTATACATTTGTGTGAATGTGTGGGAAAAGTGTGTATATGTGACTGTGATGAAGTTATTATTATTGTTAATGACATCAAGAAAAGCTGTCAGCATTGATATTGCTTATAATTCCAAGAAAACTAACAAAAAAAAAAAAGAAATTTTTCAAGCTTTAATTTGCTATCTAAAGATGATTCTCAATATAGTAATTTCTGAGAAGTGTTTCATTTCTACTACTAAAGTTTTACCATGACATTTCATTATGGTGCATTAGTGAACCTCGTTTCTTGAATTCTGTGCTAATGGAGTATAAGTTCTGGCAGGTTCTAAGAAAGGGAATGCTTTAAATAATACCTGATAATGTATTGTATGCTTCTTGTCCTAGAATCAGCCTAAGTTCGGAGGCCCTTTACCAGCTTGGCCACAGGTTGTGTATTTCCACATTTTTGGGCCATAGCAATTTTCATATTCCCTTTAATAAGTCTAAACATAAATGACTTACATTAGAGGAAGCAGTGTTCACACCAGCAAAACTGCAGATCCTCCAACTATGCATGTCTTTGTATATACATTAATTATTATCCATATCATTTGTGTGCCCTATAATTATATTAAACCCTGTGTATGCTCAGTCTTCTCATTTGTAGTTGCTCATGTAACATGGTAGTCTGATCACAACTGAATTGAGAGATCCTGTGTATATTTTGGTCATCAAGTAAAAAAGATACTTTAAACATTATTTCAATCAGTGAATTAATAAAAAAAAATTACTAAATGCCTCCTATGTGCCTTGTAGTGTGCTAAGTGCTGAGGATATAAAAAGGTAAAGATCTCAAGGAGCTTGCATTTTTATGCAAACAAATATATTCAGAGCAAACTATTTACAGGATAAATAGGAAATAATTAACATGGGGAAGGCACTGGAATTAAGAAGAATTGAAGGGGAGTGGGCCTAGGTGGCACAGTGAATAGAGAGCTAGCCCTGGAGTCAGGAGGACCTGTGTTGAAATCTAGCCTCAGACACTTCTTGGCTGTAGAAGCCTGGCAAAGTAATTTTATTCCATTATTGCTCTTCTGCCTTGGAAACAATATTAAGTCTTGATTCTAAGACAGGAGGTAGGGATTTAAAAATGAACAAAATAAAAACTCAGTCATTACTGATTCATCATTGCTTATTTAAATAGTCTCAGGTACAGTAGAACCCAGATACATCAGCTTTGTTCTTCATATTTAATTTAAACAACAAATAAAAATACTTACTTAGACATTAAATCATCCATCATAACATAGGATCGTAGATTTAGAACTTAGACATGAGTAAGAGGGTCTCCTGTGATAAGATTCAGTGAGATTCTGTTTCTGGACATCTCTCAACCTTTCTTAATGGAAAGAATACTAATAAAAATAATTGTCGTATTTTACTTTTTATTTGCAGCATATTTGAACTGTCTAGAGAAATGAGAATACTTTTAAATTAAAACATTAGTTAAATTAAAACATTAGTTATTTGCTTTGCCTTCTCTTCTGCAAATTCTTTAATAGAGGCCTTTATACTAATCCTTTAGTTGTCAGTTTTATCCATCTTCTGCATTATAAATTAAGTTGATCAATTAAGATATTTGTTTAGTTTATAAATTGACTGAATATTTTGTTCCATATCTTCTTAGAAGACAGAGGCATAGCTGTTATAATTAAATTTAAATAAGATTCAGAACTAAAAATATATTTTCAATAAAACTCCATAATAAATTATATTATTACACTCTGATTTTGATTTTACTGTTACTCAAGCCATATCTCCAAATTATGGTGACATATAAGTGTCACTTTTCTGTATAAGCTGAAAAATCTATTATTCACTGATGCTACAGCTTAGGACAAGATGCTATAATTCATAATGTATATCAGTTTATAATATATTTGGTGATCCCTTAGCATTTTTGTTGTTTGGTATATTGCAACACAGTTCTCCCCCCTAAATTGTGTTATAATACTGTCACCTAATGGCCATGAAGACTTATTACAGCAACTCCATTTCTACAAATTTCAGCATTAACAAAAACAGCATGTTTTTCCTTTTACTATTTTAGATTGGGAAAATGGTAACAATTAAAAATATCCCAAGAATATATAGCTGAACCAAATTAGATGTAGTACACTACTGTTTTATGAGTCTTGGTATATTCAAGATTAATTTTTAAAAATGTTCAATTTTATAAATGTTATTTCAGGAATTTTCTTATGATGTCTGTCCCCACAGCTACTGTTCCATTTGGACTTGGTCTTCTCTCAAGTATGCCATCATCCTTAAGAAAGTACAAGAGGGGGGCAGCAGGGTAGCTCAGTGGATTGAGTCAGACCTAGAGACGGGAGGTTCTAGGTTCAAATCTGGCCTCAGACACTTCCCAGCTGTGTGACCCTGGGCAAGTCACTTGACCCCCATTGTCCACCCTTACCACTCTTCCACCAAGGAGCCAATACACAGAAGTTAAGGGTTTAAAAAAGAAATAAAGAAAGAAAGTACAAGAGTACCAGATTTAATGGAGAAAATTTAGGAGGCCAATTTTGATGAATACAGATTCTTTGTCATTCATATCAATGTGTAGTATAAGGAAAGGGGTGTTGAATTTGATATTGGGGACCATTTGATGTCAACCCCTTCTTGAAAATTATACAGAAATGTTTAAACTGATATTATTTAATAAGACAAGCCCATTGAAGGTTTTTGAGATGATTTATTAAGTGGTACTTATGAAGAGTTACTACTCTGTGGTATAAAAACGTTAAATGGAAGGGGAATTATGTATTGATAGTCTTATACCAGGAGGCTTTGGAGCAATCCAGACATTTGACAAAAAGTATATTGGTTAAGCATTGGTATTAGCCATTAGTTTTGAAAAGGAAGAGATGTATACAATAAATATTTCTGAGGAAGAAGTGACAGAATTTTAATATATTATGTAAAGTATATGCTTCCTTTTAAGTACCATGAGAAAGAAGTAGAACCAATTAAGGAGAAAGAAGAAAGTTTGGAGAGGAAGGAGGCCAACCAAAATAGTGTAGTTTCATAGAAATGAAAACAAATGTTTAAGATGGCAGTTCTGTTTAAGGAAGCAGAGAGGTTGAGGAGAATTAAAAAAAAAACTGGAAAGGCCTTTAAATTTGTCAATAAGATAATTGCAAAAGGCTCAGACAAAGGAATTGTTCTTAAACTACATCTTGTAACCAATAAAATTAGGATGTTCTATTATTGCCATGGTCATAGAATTTGTAATTGAAAATAAACTTAGAAATCCGTTAGTTGAATGTATTTTTGTCAAATATTATGCTAAGTGCTAAGGATATAAAGACAAAAAAAATCCTTTCCCTTAAGGAGTTCACAGTTTAAAGTAAGAACCAGTCCAGTTCCCTTATTTTGTAAAGGAGGAATACGAAAAGAGGCAAAATCCTCAAAATTCCATAACAGGGCCACATTACAAATGAAGGTATCCTCTATACCTAAGCATTTTCTACTTATTAGTCAGTTAATTAATAAGCATTTACTAAGTACTTGTGGCTTGAACTTTGTCCAGGCAGATAAACAATGAAGTGCTGAAATAGTTCATGGTCTCAGGGACCTTATATTCTATCTGGGGAGGCTACAAGTACATAAAAAAACAAAACAAAACATGAATATATAATAAATACTGTACAAAGTTAAAAAAAATGAGAGACTAGCAAATGGGGGAAAATATTTCCATCTTTTTTACTGTTAAGTAGCATTTTGAAGAAAACAATGGAATTAATTACTATTATGTGTTCTTTTTTTTTTGATATTCTAGTAGGAGGTGGAAATCATCCCCTTCTGGTACCATATGATACTTTGACAGCCAAAGAAAAAGCCAAGGATAGAGAAAAAGCACAGGACATTCTTAAGTTTTTACAGATAAATGGCTATGCAGTATCCAGGTAAAAGTAATAATTCATCCACGGGCAGATACCTTTTGCAACAAATATTCAAATATCTGTGACAAAAGATTAAATACTAAGCAAGCTTCTTAGTTACCTGCTAATTGTTACCTTGGGGGTTGGCTTAGTCTTTGCATATTCAAAAAAAAAAACACTAATAAAGTTTTTTGTTTGTTTTTTAATGAAGACACTGAAAATACTAACTCTATGTTTTCATTCCTATGTTTCACTTAAAATTCTACAATTCTTATCTACAATTACTATCAAGTTTCAACGTATACTTCTGATCTAAAATCGGTGGATTAGTGTTAGATCAGAAGTTTATATTCATTAGACACTATTTCTAGCTCTTTTCTTGAACTTTATTTCATAAGCAATAATTTTGAAGAACTAGGTATCCTAAGAAATATTCTTTAGTAAAATTTAGTGAAAAATCTTTAGTAATAAATTTATTTATTTGACCTTGTAAAATCTTAGTCATCTCCTATTGTCTTTTTAAGGGGATTCAAGGACTTGGAATTGGACACACCTTCAATTGAGAAACGCTTTGCCTATAGTTTCCTTCAACAACTTATCAGATATGTGGATGAAGCTCATCAATATATTCTGGAGTTTGGTATGATACCATGGTCCTTTTACTAACAAATTCCTTTTTTGCACACTTGAGAATAAGATTATTAATTCCAGCATAACAGAGAGGAGGGGGGAGGCAAGATCATACAACAGTCTTTGATGTTTCCCCTTACATTAATTAAGGCATTGACTATAACTTCATACTAATCTATTCAGAATCCTTTTGGCATTAGTATATTATGTGGTTAAATTTTGGGTGAGCTCATCACATCTTCTTTTGAACAAAATATGATTAGTGGGTTTAATTAGGAAAATTAACTTTTTGAAACCTCATAAAAAAGAAAAGACAAGTTAAATAATATAGTATAGGGGAAAGAATAAGGTCAAAAGTTGATTAAAGCCTTAAATTACATTCTAATTGTATGATCATGGGCAAGTCAGTTTCCTTCCCTCAGCGTCAGTGTTTTCATCCCTGAAATGGGAATGATAATGCTTACAATGTTTATTTCATAGTGTTTTGATCAAATTAGCTAATACAAAATAGAAAAGTTTGTAAGCTATAAAAACATTGTTGTTTTAAAAAAATTACTGAAATATACAAATGGATCTGTGATCTTAGTTTGGGAGTGACTCCAAATTGTGTATACCACAACCTAGCCATCAGTTCCTAGCATGTGCTTATGTTGTCCATGTCATCACAAAAGTGTTCCATTGGAGGTAAAACCAATATACTGGATTTTTTTTTCTCTCTTTATCCTGACAGTATGAAAATACCAGTAACTTTCTAGTCTATCTATCATCACTTGTTCTTATCACATGACCAATACATCTCTTTTTATATCATGTAGTTCCTTAACAATTTATTTTATACTTGTTCTGTTTGGGAGTTCTTCATTGTTTTTCTGTTAGAATCTGCTTATCCCTATTAATGTTCATCTGATATTCATTTTTAGTTCTTCAAAAGCAGTTCTGTTTTGTGTTTCTCAGCTACATTTCTCTACTTTAGAAGAATGTTATTATTGAAAAGGATGAGCCTATGATTTCTTTTTTCTTATTCATAGGATTCATTCTAAGTTTTTTAGCATGCTCATTGCTTTTATGACACAGTAGTATTCCAGCAAATCATATACCACAGTTTGTTTAGATATTCCTCAGTTGATTAACATCCCCCTCAATTTCTAGTTCTTTGTGTTATATTCATTATCCTGAGAAATGTTGAAGTCACCTTGATTGATAAGGGAGGCAGTTCGAGAGATTGGAATGTTCCCAGATGCCATGAGCCAGGGGCAAAAGTGGGTCGGCCTGAGGGAATAAGAACCCCTAACAGCCACCTGGAGGGTTCTCTCTCTGACTTTGGACTTTGGTCCCTAGATCTTTAGGTCTCTGAATCTTCCTAGCTCTTTAGGTCTCTTGGTCCCTGGGTGGTGAAGGGAGGAAGGGAGGTCTGAAGAAGCAGAGGGTGGGTAGCATCTATATACATTTCCTGAAGGCTGGGAGAGCAAATACATCACCAAAAACTGATAGTAAGAAAGCTGAGAGAAATCACCAACACAACTGCATCAAGGACAGTCACTCTCTGGTTTGACATTGGCCAGGCTGAGCCAGAGGGGTTGTGAAGAATAAAGCTCCAGCTTCTACTAAGTCAATAGCCTCCAGCCTTGAGTGATTATAGATTATAGGTATTAGATTGACAGGGTCTCCAATCCCCAATCCTTATCCTGATTATCCTTTCCCTAATTATAGATCATAGATAAAAGTGTTTAATAAGTACTTTCCTGAGTGGTCTTTATATCATGACCCTTTGGGAGGGAGCCAACGCAGTCAGATAAACGTGATCAAAGGCTAATCAGAGCCCAATATTAATAATTGATCCAACCCCTGGTTGGACCTGAAAGGGTTACCCATTCACCTATCCTTTCGGGGTCCTTCCCTGGGCAACTGTTATTGGAAGGGGAACTTATAACATCTAGCAAGGGTGATTGGGTTTGGTGTTCCCCCATAACCAGCACCTAGGGAGAATACAAAGATGCATCCACCTCACTCGTACTATACCTCCCTAGGACCTTAGGACTCTCTTTCTTATAACATTTACCACCACAAATAGAGGTGGTATAAATATTTTGGAACATGCAGATTATTTTCCTTTTTCCTGACTTCCTTGGGATATAGACCCAGCAATGGTATTTTTTTTATAACCCTGTGTGTGTAACTTCAAATTGTTCTCTGAAATGATTGGATCAGTTCATAGCTAGGCTAACTTCATATTAATGTCCCCATTTTTCTATATCCCCTCCAAAATTTGTCATTTTACCCTTTTGTCACTTAGCCAATCTGATGTGTGTGAGATGATGTCTCAGAATTGTTTTGGTTTGCATTTTTCTAATCAGTAGTAGATAGAACATTTAAAAAATATATCTATAAATGGCATTGAAGAGCCTTTAACTTCATGGGACGCTTAGGGACAATAAATTAGCTTTGACATTTCTCCAATGCAATTCATCCAGCCCTCTCTTTTGCTCCTGTTCAACTCTGAACTTAACTCATTGTCTCTCTGTTCTGTCTGTCCCAGATACTGATATACAAACTTTTTATATCCAACCAAATATATGTTGAAATCCAATCAATAGATCTTTATTCTTTTGAACTTTTCTATGCTAACAGACAGGTAAGATTCTTTTGAGTGATTACATATCTCTTCCAAATTGTTTCAGTATGTTCTAGGGCACAGTGCCATCCAGAAACTAGGCCTACAATTGATTTCTTTATTTGACACAGATTCTTTGATGAATCTCCTTCATCACAATGCTAAAAGTCTTTTTAACAAGCTTACATCTCCTTCTTTTATGCTTCTCCTGATATTTTTATCAGAATGCCTTTGAAGATGATTATTTATTATTATATTTATTGGAGACACCTTGTCATAAAATTCTTTATTCTACTGAAGTTACTTTTTTCATGAACCAAACGTAAACATCATCAGACTTATAGTTTATATTCCAATTAATTTTGAATTGAATTAGTAAAGATATTAAATATCACATAGGAAAGCCTTCTTGTTCCCTAGTAATATTCTCAACAAGAATATCCTCAATTTTTATATAAATGAATAAATCATATAAATATATAATTCTTATACAAATGGATTTTATGTATATAAACAAGTAGGCATTGAGTCCAGAAGTCTTTAATGTTTTCTTGATGCCATTATTTTGTCTTCGTAAGGTCTCAAATTTTTTCCACACCTTTTGTCTTCTCCTTTATATATCTTATTTACTAGCCATTCAGCACCTTCACAATTTTATCACCTCCAATACGTATTCCTTCCATTTATACTTAGTTCAGTTTGGCTACTTTTTCATCTTTATTTCTTCTAAAAGTACATCTAGAACTGGGTTGTTAAAGTCCAAGAGTAGTGGTTTCACTGATCTTGATGGAGAAAAAAAGTTTGTTATTATAATTAAAAAAACAACTTTTCCCCATTTTTCTTGTTTATCATCCTTCCATTTTCATCCTTGTATGCTCTAGAGATAACTAGTTCAATGGACATCTTTCAATCTTTTTCCAAAGTACTCCTTTATGCCGCTTTATGAGATATTGATGCTCATAATTGTTGTTTATTGTCAATAAGATTTTGCAAAGAATTTGTACCCTAAATCCAGAGTTAAAAGCCACTTCTGTTCAGCATATAAATTAGATTTGTTTGTTGACTTAGACACTTTCTTGGGTCTCAATCTCTTTATTGTGGCTATTAATATTCATTGTGTAAAATTCTTGGTAAAATTATAGTAATCAATGTTGATGTCACTTATTCTGTCTTTTTTATTAAAAGAATTATATTTTAAAATAATTCATAGTTAAGTTGTTTCAATTGTATTCCATATCTCTTCTCATTTTCTTGTTGTTTTTGTTTGTTTTTTAAATAATTTTGTTCTTAAATCTGATGAGTCAGTGGACTGACTGTATGGACACCTGATTCAGGCTAACTATCATATCAACAAAAATACTTTCCTGACTGTTGAAACAAATTATATGAATTAGAAATGATAAGTAGCAAATAATATCATAAAGAACATTTTTATAATTATTATAGAAAATATTAATTTGACTTCACCATTTTGCAGAACACACAATAATCCAAACATTCATGAAATATTCATTAACTATGTATAACATATATGCACATATATGTCATAATTATATTGTTGTTATTGTTGTTGTTGGTCAGTTGTTTCAGTCATGCACAAATCTTTGTAACCCCATTTAGTGATTTTTGGGAAAGATACTGGAGTTTGCCATTTCATTTGCCAGCTCATTTTACAGATGAGAAAACTGATACAGAGTTAAGTGACTTGCCCAGGATCTCATAATTAGTAAGTTTCTGAGGTCATATTTGAATTCAGGAAGATGAACCTTCCTTACTCCAGATCTGGCACTCTATCCACAGGTCCATCTAGCTGCCCTAAAATATATATAAATAAAAGGTAAAACACCTCCTTCCTCTAAAATAACCCTTTCATAAGGTAGTACCTATTCATATCTTTTTAGGGAAGAACATAGGATAAGGTGAAAGGAGTAAGATCTGAAAAGCATGACTGGTATGTAGCTAAGGGGGGAATATTGAATTAAATGTCAAATTCCATATTTGGCCCCAAATATATGGATATATGGACCCAAATATGGAGTTTGACATTGTAATTCAATATTCAATGAAGTGGAGATAGGCTGATAAAATTTTAACTATATAAAATTATTATTCCTAATAATCTTTGAGAGTACACACACTTTTACTAGAATAGCTGAAACAGGACAAATTAGGAAGCAGAGCAGACAAACATCACTGACTCTTCCAATCACATTTTGCAAATATTCCATAAATAAAATTTATTGATTCTAATTCTTTTGAAATATTCCTCTCCTCCCTAGATATAATGATTTACCAAAGCATTTGAGATTTAAATGTAAAATATTAATTTCTTCCTTTAGTTTTGTGACACAAGGGAAGCAAGATTAAGGTGATAATAAGAATTTAAATGTAGCCTTATTTTAATTGTAACTCTTACACAGAAAATGTTATTCACTTAATTTTTACATATTTAAGAATGAGCACACACACACACACACACATAGAATATGTATTATGAACACATACATCTGAAGACACTCAAAGAAATAACATCTCCAGTTTAATTTCTGAAAATATAAAGTTTGACCTGGGTAAAATTTAACTTTTACATAGTTTAAGTGATAGAATGCCTTTTATAGTTCCACACATTTTCCATAATTTGGCTTTGGAAATTCATTTGTTCATCCGTATTTTCTTGCTGGTATATTCTGTGAAAAATAAAAATGATGAGCTCATGTCTGTGTTATGACTACAGATCCATTTTATAATCATTATCTCTGACCAGTATCCCCTTCCTGATCACTAAACTTCTTGATCAAATGGGCATACTTCATTTTCATCAAATAATACATGAATATGACTGACATTCATATTTGACAAACATTTCTTAAGCAGCTGCTATATGCAAGGTGCTGTACAAAACTATAGACATTCAAATGCATATCTTATGCATTTAACAAGAAGATAAATGCAAGATTATGTTTTAAACAATGCTTTAGAGTGTATGATTACTTTGTAATACCATTTGAACTCTGTAGCACACCTGTTACAGTTCAATAATCTTCAGTATTTATCCCAAACTCCTAATTTTGGAGAATTCTTGTTCTTTGGTGATATTTGATTCATGCTCTGAACAGCACCTCATACATTTGTTGTATCATTTCTACACGTGCCACTTGCACATAAAATTGCCAAAGTGGCAATTTAGTGAAGAAGAGTGAGCTTATGGAGTCTTGGCAAAATGAGATTATGACAGTCACTGATGTGCCTGCTATCTTTCCATGTGATAAAGATAAGGCCTTGAAAGGAGAACATTGTCCTGAAGACTTGGGGTTTTCAGTGTATTAGTGTTATTTGTACCAAATTTCTCAGTATTAGCTTTTTGATCCATTCTGGGGAGCCTTAGCCACAATCCTGCCTGTGCTGTCCCACAAAATTATAGTGTAGTAATATTCTGACTGAAAAGCAACATAGCTTAGTGAATAGAGTACCAGCCTTAGAATCATGAAGACCAGTGTTCAGAGCCTGCCTCTGACATGTGCTGGTCTCATATCTAGGAGTGATTCTTTCCTCAGTGCCTCCAAGGAATGATATAAAATCGTATCACCTCTGGATTAGTAGAGGTGGTTTTCTCCCGAGGAATTCCCTAGGCCAATAAAATTACAGATCCAGATATCCCTTCTGAAATAAGGAGGGGTTAAACAAGTGTAGTAAAGGGGTTAAAATGAGTCCTTCACTACAGTGGGGAAAGAGAATAGTTAGTTATATGTTTCAACTGACTCTAAGGAACTGACTGACAGAGTAACAGAATAACCACAAGTAAAACTACTTAGCTGGGGATAATATATAACAAAATAAAACCAATAATAACCATGGAAAGTAACACAGTGGGTACAATGTGTCAACCAAGTATCTGGGAAAGAAGAAAGACCAGGGAAGCTTTTGTAAAAAGTATTCAATAACTGAACAGGGACAGGGAGTGGAAGTAAAAAGGAATAACTGTCTAAAGACTATTGGCAATTCAGGGACTGAAGGGATGGAGATGACTGCTCTATCACTAAACTACAGCAGACAGCCTGGGGCAATGGCTGGCTGATTAGGGGTAAAGGCTATCTCACTAAGCTGTCCTTTGGCAGTTGTCTAATGTATCAGCTTGTCCCAAGAACACAGGTAAAACAGCAAGATAAATCCACTGGGGAAGTCAGGGAGATGGATGTATCAGTATGTCCACCATACAGATAAACTCCTATCTCAACCTGAAACTTTTTGGACTTGCTAGAAGATCTTGTAGATACTGTGTAACTTCAGAGATACCATGACCCCACAGGCTCTCCAGACAATTGCTAAAAACCCAACTCCCCAAAGCAAACTGTCAGCTCAGAGTCTCAGTGAAAAAGTCCCCTCTTCCAGGTTTGGAATCTTCAACACCCACCAGCTTTGCCTGGCCAAGTCTGCTCTTTACTAAGTTAAATCCTACATTTTCCCTACAACAATTCCAACTCAACTGCTAAATTCTCATTATAATCTACATTTTTTATGTGAGAAGAAAATAATTAGAGAGGATGTGATTGTTTTCCTCAGATATTTGGAGGTGTGCCTATGAAACAGATTCTGCTAATTCCAAGAAAAGAAAACCACAATCTGTGACTAGTATTTATAAAGCAGACAATTTGTCTCAGTGTTAAAGGAAAACTAAAACTTATGACTGAATAGCTAAATGTCTTCAGAAATAGAATAGTCATAATTTATTGAATTTCCTATCGGTGTAGAGTTTAAATGATTGTTCCTTTAGAAACAGATGACCATTTGCCAGGTAGATATTAGAGAAGCTTTCTGCTTTACTTAGTAGTCAGCCTAAGTGACTTTTACTATCCCTTCCAACTCTAAAGAGTCTTTGTTGTATGCCAAATTGGAAATGATCTTTTCTAAGCAGTGGGGAAATATCTAAGATTTTAGGCTTGTGTTATAGGAATATAGGGTACAAGGGAGATATAGAGATATAGTGATGGTGATGATGTCTATCTATCTATGATCTCCTCAGCTGCAGTTGGTTGGAGGAACACCTACTCCTATTACCCCGACTGCTGCTGCAAGTTATCCCCTTCCTCTAACAGCTGCCTAAGTAAGGACCCTCAAGAGGTTAGATATAGATGGGTAACCTTTCAGGTCCAACCTGGGGTTGGATAAATTGATATTGGGCTATTGATCTGCCTTGGATAACATTCAGGATCTGACTGCATTTGACTCCCTTCCCAAGGGCCTTGATAGAAAGACCACTCAGGAAGGTACTTGTTGAACACTCTTTATCTATAAATAGGGAAAGAATAACAAGGTCAAGGATTGGGGATTTGAAACCCTTTTGATCTATTATCTATAGATGAAATAACAATCAGGACTGGAGGCTATTGATCAGGTGGAAGCTGGATATTTCACCTCTCCTCTACCTCTGGCCGGACCTGGCCTCAGCCAAGCCAGAGAATAGGGAGGTTATTGCTGCAGATGTATTGATGGTATTTATTCTCTCAGCTCTTTTATCACCAGTGTTGGTGGTTCACTAGTTCTCACCGTCTATCAGAAAATAGATTCAGGTTTATTCCTACCCTCTTCTTGTTAAACCACCTGGCAACCCTTCAACCACCCTTCAAACCACTCTTCCAGCCACCCACTGCCCAGATTGAACTACAGAGGTTGGCAGAGATCTGTGATCTCCAGTTCTCAGCCTCTGAATCCAGAGACTTAAGAGCTCAGAGACTTCTCAGTTCAGAGACTTCTGTCCAGAGGCCTCCTCAAAGTGGCTGTGAGGGGTATTTATAGGGTGAGGTCAACTGACGTTTGCCCCTGGCTCATGGCACCTGGGAACATTCTGAGTCTCTCAACTGCCATCCCTGTCAGTCAAGGTGGCATCCATCTCTTCCCGGATTATTGAATATAACACTTGTTATCTAAATTATCTCTTGTAATACATTACATGCCACATAACCTGATTCTTGAGTTTTTGATGGAGATTTTTTGATTGGGAAGTTAATTAAACATGTACTAAAACAGGACCTGAGAAGCAGCACAGCATATTGATCAGGAAAACCCAGCTTAAGCTCTGTCCCTGCACTCACTAACTGGGTGATCTTGGACAAATCCCTTCACCTCCTTCCCCTCCACTCTCAACCCCTGTCAACACCAAAATTTATGAAGATTAAGTTCAGTCACTAACGTCTAATCTACAGTTTTGTTATTCTCTCTTTAATCCTCTGAATCAATGATATTCTCTTCTCCACAAATGTTGAAGAATACCTTAGTGGCATACTTTTACTTTATTCTGAAAAAGTTTGTCCACCATATGTAAGTGATATTCTAATTCTGTCTTAGTATATATAGGAATATAAGTTGTATGCATAATTTAATTTATCATTATGATTTTTAAAATTATTTCTATTCAATACAGTAGCTTCTTCATATTCATAATTCCAAATCCCAATGTTATTGTATTATTTTGTTTTGTTTTTCATTATACTTTATAGGGTAACACATTGAGTGAGGTTGCATTATTCTAAATTATTCACTCTGAATGCTGAAAAAGTTGAATGCTATTCAGTTTTTGAAGAACAATATCCACTAAAAATTTTTTCATTTCTACAGATGGTGGCAGCAGAAGTAAAGGAGAGCATTTTCCTTATGAACAAGAAATCAAATTCTTCGCTAAAGTACAGTATACTCTTGTTACTATAGTATTTGTTTAGAAACTATGATATTTAATTATTTGCCTGAGTTTAAGATGCATTTGTATGAAAATGTGAATTTTATTTCAGTGATGATATAGAAATGTAAATATTCCATGGCTTGAAAATGCATGCATCCCATGAAATAAATTTTCTCCCTTTCTTCACAGCACTTTGTCTCATGCTCCCATTTTTCTCCCTAATTAATATGCCAAATGGCAATTAATTGTGAGTAAAATAGATCATCTGATTTGTAAGTCCTCATATTTGTATGAGTTATATTTATTATAATGGGACTATATATTTATTTCTTAATGAGAACATTTTAGAAATTCTGTGGTTCTAAAAACTAGTTCAGTGTTTCTTGTTATAGGAGAGATGAAACAAGAAAACATTTCTTGTTTACAAATAAAACAATTCAAAACAAAGCTTACATTTATTTGAAGTCCTCCTTAAATCAGTAATTTGTAGTTAATGATGAGGTGTAACACATTCTGTGGTCTTCAATTTTTACTTATTAATTATTTCCTGGTACTTTATTGTCTTTAAAAGAGAATTTTAATAGTCATTCCCTTCAATACCCTATTAAGCCTGTCATAAAAAGAATCTAAGAAATTCCTTTTACGTAGTTTAAATCTTCTAGTTGCCAAACAAGAATCAAGTACTTCCCTATTCAAACCTAATTCAGCCTGTCAGTACTATTATATTGTCTGGAGGGAACTGGGAATTCCCAAAGCTTCTTAAAATTTACTAAATTCTGAGTTCACTTTCCCAATTATAGTTTGTCAATTGAGATAAAGAAGCAAAATTAAGAATTCTGCTACTGAATGACATAGCTATGAATATGGGAGGACTTTTTGCATGTAATCCTAGTTTATACCAAACTCTCAAACATACACTGGCCATATCCAAACCATTGAATACACTTGAGGTGATGGTATCTATTTTCCTCTGCTTTCATTCAGGTTGTGCTTCCTTTAATCGATCAATATTTCAAAAACCATCGCTTATACTTCTTATCTGCAGCAAGCAGGCCTCTCAGCACTGGAGGACATGCATCCAACAAGGAAAAAGAAATGGTGACTAGGTAAACATAAATATTTTGGATTGGTGAAGACTGAATTATGTTTCGGGGTTGAGGTTTGAAAATGTAATAGAGTGAAGGCAAGAGAAATTTTCTACTACTACTCTGGTTCCTGCTTACTAAGGATGATATAAGAAAAGAAGTAATAGCAAGCAATTGGATACATTTCCAGTTTATGAGAGTTTTATTTTATGATGATGCTAAAATTGATGCTGAAGAGCTAAGATTTAAAATAATCCTTTTTTTTTTTGAAATGAGCATGTGGAACAAGCAAGGTTAGAGGTATGTCAATAAAATCTCAGTATTTTAGTAAGCATTGTTATGTAAAGTTATTTTTACAACACATTTAAATCTGCTATTTTTGCCTACACGAAAGTATAAAAAGACATTTAACTTAGATGCCTTTGAATATCTAGACTAAAATCAGAAAAAAATAATTGAAAATTATATTATTCCTCTCAATCTAGCTTCCTACCAAATCTTCTCAATTCTGTCTTACAGAGATCAAAGTATACTTTGTAGACTTATTATAGATTCCTTTGTAACCTTTGGAGTAGTTTCTCCAAAATACATATGTGGATTAATAAAAGAGTTTTATTTACTTTACTAATCATTTTTTAGTCCTTAGCAGACATATTCACAGCTATTTGAATGAAAATAAACCCAGTATGCTGCTTAAAACATAGTTTGGGAAGGTATTACAGGTTTTTCCAAGTCTTTAGCTAAAGGATCTGCTTCCAATATGGAGTAGTACAACAGTTACATTCTTGGTGGATATATGGCTAGGTAAAATGAAAACTTCAGTGAAATATGTCACTAATAAAGAGAAAAAAAATTTAGCTTTCTTGATACTGTTATAAATTTAAAGGCTTTTTAAAGTTTTACTTATTAGAATCTTGTGGCTTATTAGCCTCAGGCTGAGTTCTTAGTGAATTGGCAATAGTTAATTTTTTCCTGCTCTGTTTTTCCTTCTTTTGTTTTGCTACATTACCCATCTTTCCACATTTGTTAGAGATCCATAAAAAAAAGCAAAACCAAAATCCCCAACATTCTAAAACAAAACACTATTTCTTTGATCTAATGTTTGAGAAAACAGTGTAACCTGTATTAATTAAATGCTCTGATAATACATGTTGTTAGACTCTTCATTACTAGAGGTAGAAATAATAAATATTAAACAAGGATATCTTCAAAGACATGGACTCTTCCCTATCATACCTCAGTGTTGCTTCCTTCTTTCACCTTAGGGTGAGATAGGCTTCATCTCTACAGACTATTTAAACTTTCTAGAGGGCATTTCTGCCTCCCTGGGGACAATTCTCATTCCCAATTAAATAATATCATATGGGATTCTAGGCTTTCTCTCTGTTAAAACTTAGCTTGTCCTTGCTAGTCTTGAATAATTGTCTTCTACTTCTCAGTCCTGCCATCTTTAACTCATTCATGTGAAGAATGAAAATTGTTTCATTTTAGAGTGCCTAGGTCAATTCTGCTAAAAAAGATAATTATTTTCAGAGAGAGACAGAGAGAGAGACAGAGATAAAGTTTGTGTGTGTGTATGCCTGTATAAATTAAAACAAATCAGTATTGTAAAAAACCCTATTAAACCATCAAAAATAAAATTAAAAGAAGTCATCTTCAGCATTGCATTCCATGACATATTCCATAATCCTTGATCATTGCTCTGTATTTTCAGTCTTAGCCTTGAAACTAATCACTTCCCCCATTTTATTTTGATTTCTGTCACATTTGATTAATGTTAACACCTTTTAGTTTTGCTTTATCTCAAGTCTATCATTCTGAGCCACCCTCAAGTGATACAGCTTTGTGTCTTTGAGCTGTGCTTCTACCTCCACTATATAATTCTCTTATCATTCAAATTTTCTTTAATTTCTCTCTCACTAAGGGCCAGTCTTTAATTTTTCCCAATGATAAACTCATAAATTATCATTAAAAACATCAAATCTTTAATATCTAATCTTTTTAGCTTCTCATTTTATAGTTGATGAAACTAAGTCAGAGAGTTGAAGAAATTTGTCTATTCCATAAATGTAGAATCAGTTGCCGAACTGGTATATAAATATAAATCTTCTTACTCCTTGTCCAGTGTTCTGTCCACTATACTATACTGACCCTGGTTAAGTAGATAGTCACCCAAGTACTTTAGCCCTTCACCAAGACCTATGGATTTGAAAACAAAACAGTGTCATGCCCTTATAATTACTTAGACTCCTCTTTTACCACTTTTCCTCTTTATAGCTAGGAAATCTCCAAACTAACACTGGGAATAATTAGAAGCTTTCCATAAAATGACAGAATATCAGTTGCTAGAAGAAATCATAGATACCACCAAGATCCCTTGCTTCATTTTACAGATTAGATAATTGAGGATTAGAGAAATTAAGTGCCTTGGTTAAGGTTATATAGCTAGTAACTGGTAGAGCTAATATTCAAACCTATATCTTTGGACTATAACTTTATTGCTCCTTTTATATTATACAATTGTCTCTTCTTTCCCCTAGTGCCTTGGGAACAAATTTTCACATGATATAAACTAAGCCCAATTTTCTTGGCTTATGTTTAGTTTTTAACAAACAAAAACAAAATTTTATTATTTAATGCATTTGGATGAGATGTTTTGTTAGAGTCATTTAGAACAAAACTTACCTATGTTTGTTTCATAGAGAAATTAATTTCAGTTTAACAAAGGAATCAACAGGGCAATTCTTTTTCACCAAGAGTTCTTACTTTTTATATTATTGGTGGTAAAGATTTTTGTCGTATTTCAACAAGTACAACCTTTTTGTTTTTATTGACTTGTAAAATCCAAGTCTGTGTTATACTCTATAATGTCTACAAATATTCAAATGTTAGATATATTTGAAAAAGAAGTTGGAAAGACTCAATTATAAAATATTTTAAATGATAATATTTTTAACATTGACCCAAGAAGAAGAAAACTATCACTGTTTCTTAATTTAAATATACTTTTGTACTTGGATGAATATATGATTTCACCAATGTGGGTACTTTTCCTATTGATACAGATTGGAACTCTAGCATACTTTATTATCCTATGTGATTCCAATTGTTCTTTCTCCTAAATCTTAATTGGATTTACTCAATAGATTAGAGGTCTTCCTTTTGATCTTTTGGTATCTGAGTACTATCAATACATGTTCCATGTTATATAAAGTCTGAATCCATTGGAAAGGTGGGGACCATGAATATTGAAAGGTAATGCAAGCAGAAGTATAAATTCTTCCAGTTCCTACTAAGGTAGAAAGATACAAATAAAGTCTTGTGTCTCTTGTTTGAAGAACGTAAATAGGTGAAGGAAGTCATAATCCCAAATCAATTTTTGGCCATTGAAAACAAAAAATGTTTGTGCCTGTATACTCACATGCATACATATATGATGGTGTTGGTTTTGTCTTACATTTAATATTTGAAAATTTCTCACACTTTATAATTGAACTAATTAATACATGTATCAGGGTATTTATAGATATGACAATCTGAATATCTTCCCTGTAACACTTCCAGCTCTATGATTCTATAACTATCCAAATAGAGACTGTACTCAGGGAGTTCAATTTAGGAAACTATTTCCTAGTTTTAGTAGCTAATTTCCTTAAGTTTGAGAGTAAGAAAGTAGGTATGGTTTATTATACTTTTATTTTTTCCTGTAATAGTGGTATACTGAAGTTAGCTTCAACCATTAGTATATGCTCTAATAACATATATTGTTAGAATTTTCTTAGAACAAATTAAGGATTCTCTTGTTGTAGTGAAGCAAATTTTGGCTAGGTACTAGGAAATGAATTTAATAATTAGAGTTGTCCAAATGTGAGTTTCATTTCACTAGTGATCTTCAAGTGAAGAAGTAGGTGACCATTTGTGTGTAATGTAGATAGGGCTACAATTCAGCTATGGGTTAGTCTAGATGACCTCTGAGGTCCCTTTTAATTCTGACATCTTATGCTTTCTGTTTTTCTGTGGCACAGTCCCTTATTGGCAACATAGGCTAAAATGTTTTCATGACTGCATAAACATAAATGATCCAATGAGATAATGTAAACACCATTCTTTTCAGCTATAAGGTGTTAAAAAATATTTTCACTGATTAAGATCGTGAATAGAGTGGAAAAGTTTGATCTGGCAATCAAAGAACTTGAATCTAAATCCTTGTTCTGCCACTTTGGTGACCTTCAACAATTCACTTCCCTTTTCTTGGCTTCAGTTTTCTCATTTTTAGAATGAGGTGATCCCCATTGTTATTTTGATTTCTGCATCTTTGATCCTATGGCTACAACTCAAGTTAGTTTTTTCCAAGCATAACTAAATATTACATATCTGAACTTAATGAGAGCAAACATAATCCTGATGGGAATGGGAAATTCAAAAGCATGGGAGAGAGAACCAGGAGAGGCATAGTGTAGAGGTAATTATATCATGTCATATTAAGTGACACACTGAAACCTCCTGAGTCTTTTTATAATTCTAAGATCTATCTATTCTCTTCTGATTAAGAGCATGGAAGGATCCCTTTTGTGGCTAATTTCTTCAGTAAGTGGCTTAAAAAGTCTATAGATATGAATTGATGGGGCACATAAAAACAAAGTTCTTCTCTGTGTGATTTTAGTTATCTACTTAAGAAGAAACATCTATCACAGATAAGTATCTTTTTCTAATAATAATACTTGAGAATAACTACTTGAGAAGTATATGATTTTTCTTATCTTTTAATTATGGTAAAGGACTTAATACATGGACATTACCTCTAAACTATTCAGGAAATTATTAATATAAATTCTTTTGATTGGAAGGTAAGATGACCTATTTGTTTTTTTGTTTTTTTTTTAGCAAATCCTTTCCTGAATTTCCTTTTATTGGTTGTATTACCCCACAGAAGGAATCTTAATTCATATGGATAGAGTATCAGAATAATGCACCATAAAGGTCACTGAAACAAAGCCTTCATTCCTTGATCAATAATTGACTCTCATATCACAGTCACCTGTTTTACATGTGAGCCTATTGATCATAAGGGAGAAGGAATAAACAGTAACAACCAAACAGCACCATGAAGTGTGTCACTACTGCCACATACATTCAGGAGTATTTTTATTTTCTAAAATTAGCTGAATATAGATTTTAATCTGGTACATGTCTATGTCAAATAAATATTTTTTTCATTGTCAAAATGTCCATTCACATACCAAAATTCTCCTCCATAATACCTATCCTTACTGGCATTGAAATCCCTGAAGATTGAGCTGGATGTACAACTTTTCAGGATAAGACTAATGCACAGGTAGTGGTGAGAAACATAGTAACACCAGCAGGTTTTTTTGGGAACTCTTTGACATAAGGATCATTACAAAACTTTAAATACTTATTAGGGGGCACCTTCTGTGTGCAAAGCATATTTCTACTTGCTATTAAATTGGTTTCTGACCTCAAAGAAATTCATACAGCAAATTTACAACTAGAATATATTTAAATACCTTTTCTATTTATTATTTTCCTCTTTAAGTAGTTGACTGATATCTTTTAGATTCTATTTATTTTTGTTTTATAAATAAAATGGGCATGTTTGAGAATGGGGCAGAATTGGTTAGTTCATACAATATGCTGCACCTCAAAGTTGACTTCAGGAACATTGATCCAACAAGCAGACTTTGCTGCTTTGTCTTTTTATTCATGTAAATATTAGCAAATATTTACTGACATAATGAAACAGGCAAAAATGCACTTTTACCTTCTGATTTCCTTCAGTGGTTATATACTTATGGATTTCATGTAGATTGCTTCTATATTAATTAGCTTTGCTTCAAATTTTTTTTTGTTTCTTTACTTATAATATGTGCTTATTTAACCATGTTTGTTAAAGGTATGCACTTAAAGACTCTTTCTTTAGTACCTTTTTACTCCCATATTCTGCTCAGATAATTGATTCTTTCTGCGTGACATCATGTTGCTTTTTTCTTGCTCATATATCAGCTGTTTTTTTCTTTTTCTCTCCCTTTTCTTCTTTCTCCCCATCTTTCTCCCTTTCCTCCCCCTGCCCCTTCTCTCTCTCTTTCTCTCTCTCTCTTTTTTTCTTTTGTCTTCAGCCTATTCTGCAAACTTGGAGTTCTTGTCAGGCATAGGATTTCACTGTTTGGTAAGGAGACCCTTGAAAAATACCAGCATGGCCATCACTTGGTTTTCTTTGCCATTTTGCATTGTGTTTTGTCTTGCTTTGTTGCATGAATGCATGGTTGCATGGCTGCATGCATGGTCATCATTGGCCAAGAGAATGTTTCTAGGACGATTTTTTACTTAGCAGTTTCTATATGGTGCAGTTGAGGGTATCACAAGTTTTATTTGCTAGTTCAAAATAATTCAAATTTGAGAATTATATTAAAAACCTTAGAAGGAAGTGGTAACTTTTCTTATATCCTGTTTTCAGTGAGCATACAGAATCTGTAGATCTGCTTTTATTTCTTGATTTAAATACATTAAAGTCCTTTTATGAAGTCCTGCTTTGTGTAATTTCTATTTCAAATACAATGGACTATACTTTTATTTACTTATGTTCTGAATTCTAAATCTATATGACTATTACATTTCAGATATTGGAGCTCTATCATGAGCAAAGCTTAATGAAAACATGAAGGGCAGGAAGGAGAATCTTAATAGCACCAGACATTTCATAGTTTTTATCTTTGAAAACTATATTGTTTAATATCTTTTCCCAGACTCAGAGCATAGTCACACATTTTCCATAGTCTTTCCTTTGGAAAGCTATTAAGGAACACTGCAATCTCATGTTTCACACTTTACTGAAACTGATTTTAGAAAATATTAGAGCAATTTTGTACTGCTTTGACTACTTTTATCAATTAGGTATAATTCCTGGATGATTTCAATTTTAAATGTTCTTTTTTGATTCTCTGATAGCTCTGTAATGCAGCTCCCTAAAAATTTCATTTCTTCAATGGGAAAAATACATCTATGTGTATGTGCATGTGTGTTTAGCATACATGTTCCACATAAATTATTTTGAAACTTTCCATTTTACCATGAGACCTAATCAATTTTCTATTGTAATACTAGAATAACTATTTTCTAAAATTATTCCTTGCTATTAAGCTATTATATTTAGTATATAGTATTGCTGAATTTATCAATAAGAAAATGCTCCCTTTAAGTTTCCTGGAATTTTGCATTAGTATTCTTATTATTTTAGAAATTAATATGGTAATTATCTATGGAATAATAACTAATTTATTACTTTAGTTTTAACTTATTAATAGAGAACCAATTTTTATGAAAATTATTTAGCTTTTTATTTTTAATAAAGGTTTTGTATTTCTCCCCTCTTGATTCTAAGAGAATGGTCAAGAAACATACAATTCAGTTGAGGTATATTTTGTCAGCATCATTCTGTGCCTCCTGATATCTTAATGTAATTCTAAATTGTGTGCTGCAGTAATCATTCTCCCTACATATTATGGATTCTTCTATTTTGTGGGTATTTTTCCTTACTATTGCTTCTTTTATGTCATTATAAAATTAGTAATTTGGCAAGAAACAAATTATGGAATTTTGAGGAAGGTAAAATCAATTTAGAAATATTGTGTTGGTCAGTTACTCAAATCATTTTCCAACTCTTATGTCAGCTATTTTATTTTTGATTTCCCAATTTTTAACAATCAATAAGAATACTAGATCTTCCTTTAAACTAGATTTGAGAACTTCTTAGTTTTATACTATTCATCAATTGCTTTTCTAGTATAGATAGTGACAACTTCTACTGGAATTCTATAAATTCTATAGCCCTCTATTATTTTCATATATCACTTCCCTTATCTTCAGAATCCTTCAAAATTGAATATCAAAAATTGGATGATATTAACATATGTATATTATGGAATAATTCAGTATTAATCAATTTTCAATAAATTTTCTCATCTAAATTCTTTAGGAAATATGTTTTAAAAAATGAAAACAGTGACAAAACCTTTTGCAAAGCAAATAATTATCTAGCGAACAGTCTCTAACTTTTCAATTATATAAATGTAGATATTCTTAAAATAATAAATACTCCAAAGAATATTATTTTCAGTAGTGCTTTATAGAATATATGAGTTTTGCTTTCTATGTTATGGTTATTACTTCATATTTCATATCTTACATTTTGAATATATATATATAATATATTCTGTAAAAATTAGAAATGTCTTGCCACTGTATTCTTGGGCAAGTCTAGGTGGGTGAAGATTGTGATAATGGAAGCAAACCTTCCTGGTAGAGTTAGGCAGAAATATATTACAATACTTTTTGTTTCCCCTAGCATATGGAGTCCACTGTTCAAAAAGGTACCTTTTTTCACAGTGCTCATTTTTTCTCCATTTTTTCAGATCGGAAATTTCTTTTATTATTCCTAAAGACAACCACTCTTACTGCAGCCTAAGTAGGCTGTAGTGTTTTCATGTACAAAAGTAAAACTCTCCAAAACAGAATCAAAAGAACAATGATGATGGTGGCACAAATGTCTGCAGAATAGGAGTTTAGTGTAGGCTTCCTGGGCTCCATCCAGAAATAAGTTTTTAAAGTATTATGTTTTCTCATTGTGAGAAGGAGGTATCATGTAGCTCCTAGAATTCATGCAATGTGAAGATTAGTTTATTTTCTTTAGTTTTCCATATCCCAATTTTTTTTTTAATTTTAAACCCTTAACTTCTGTGTATTGACTTATAGGTGGAAGATTGGTAAGGGTAGGCAATGGGGGTCAAGTGACTTGCCCAGGGTCACACAGCTGGGAAGTGTCTGAGGCCGGATTTGAACCTAGGACCTCCCGTCTCTAGGCCTGGCTCTCAATCCACTGAGCTACCCAGCTGCCCCGATATCCCAATTTTTTGAAACATTTAAATTTCTTTAAATTTCTTAAAAAATGAGACCAGCCTAAGTTAGGAAAATAATTTAATTATTTCATATAGATTTGAAAGATTTTATTAGAGGGAACAGAAATTTGTATTGATTCCTGAAAGGATCATTGAAAACTCATAACAATTAAATAAGTTTAAGTAGGAATCAGCAGATCATTCTTGCTCTCACACTGATTACATTGTTATAGGGAAGGTGATATAGAATAACTTGGAACACAGAAAGGTAAATAGAAAATATATACAAAGCACACCCAAATTATTTTCTGAAGTTGCAGAAAGTTATGAGCTTCTGGAATGGGTCTTTTATAGGAAGTGGCAACATGAGTTCACCTTTGAAAGAAGAAATTTTAAGAGGCATAAGTGAAGAGTAATTGTTTTCCAGATGTGGGGATAACATGTAGTGGCACCTACAGAACATAGCAAAGAGACCAGTTTCACTGGAATGTAGCATTTGCCAAGAGTAATATGCAATACGACTAGAAGGGTGGACTAAATCAGATTGTGAAGGATTCTCTATGCAAAAATAGAGGAGCTTTTAAAATTTTTTTTAACTTTTAATATAAAAAAGAAAGGGAGCCACTGGAGCTTCTTGAGCAAGGAAGTCTTATGGTTAAATCTATGCTTTAAGAATATCCACTTGGTAAGTGTGTGAAGAATGTTTGTAAGAGAGGAATGTCTGGAGACAAGGAGACTAGTCATAAAGCTTGGTGAGAGATGATGAAGGCCTGAATTAGAATGATTAGGGCGTAAGTGAGTAAGAGGTAAATTACAGAGATCTTGTGGCTCAGTCCTGAATCTTCTTCTGTTCTCTCCGTATTGTTTCCCTTGGAGTTCTCATTGGCTCCCATGGATCCAGTTATCATTTCTCTGCACATGATTCTGATATCTAACCTCTCTCCTGATCTTTAGTCTTCAGTATCCTATTAGACGTCTCAAACTGTATATTAGGTATTGGAAAATGTACATATTTTAAACTTAACATATACAAAACTGAACTCACTATTTTTGCCCCTAAACTTTTTCCATCTTCCAAACTTCGCTATCCCTTTAGAGGCTAGTAACATCATCCTAGTGACCACGGTTGCAACTTAGATGTTGCAACCTCAATTCCTAAGTCTTGTTTCCTTCTCCACCCTTGACCCCTCATATTTAATTGTTTGCTTAATCCTGTTGATTCTACATTCCCAGAATCTCTTATATCAACCCCCCTTTTCTTCCCTGACAATGCTATCACACTATTATAGGCCCTTATCACCTCATGCCTAGGCTATTTCAGTCCCTTTCTGGTTGGTCTTCCTGCCTCATCTTTTCTCACTTTAGGCTATTCTCAATTCAGCTGTCAAAGTGCAGGTCAGATCATGTCATCCCTGACCCCCTATTAAAAAAACTCAAGGGGCTTCTTATTATCTCCAGGAACAAATATAAAATCCTCTGCTTTTTGAAACCCTTCTTAACCTGCCCCCTTCCAGTCTCCTTTTACCTGACTCCTTTCCTCATACTCTGGGATCAAGTCACACTGGTCTATTGCTTATACATATATACATATATATGTATATATGTATATATCACTTTATTTCCCATTTCCTTGTGTTTTCATTGACTATAACCCATGCTTTAAATTCTCTTCAATACCTAAGCTTCCTTCATATCAAATCCCAACATCCACATGAAGATTTTTCTTTTCTCTCTTAGCCTTGGAGACAAGCCACTAGCATTATCTCTAATTTACCCTGTTTATCTTACTGATACATAATTGTTTACATGTTGCTTTCCTATTAGATTAAACTTTTTGAGAGTAGGAACTGCCCATTTTTTAACACAGCATCTGACACATACTAAGTGCTTAATAAATTATTTTGCATTGATTTATAGAAGTAGAATCTATAAGATTTGTCAATTACTTAGATATGGTTGGGTAAAGGAAAAGGAAGAGCCCAGATAGATTCTAAAGTTGGGAATCAGTGTGATTGGAAGGACAGAAGACAAGTTTGTAAGATGGTGAGGGATGGTGATTTTATAGTTTCAATTTCTTCCTATAATTCTATAGGGCATTTTAAAGTCTTCAAGATCACAATTCAAAATTCAGTACTATAGAACAGTCTTATTACTCTAAAATAGAAACATTCCCTATGGGAGCATATTGACTTAGACAGCCTCAAATTAACATTATATATGTTCTATTGTACTTTTATTTATTTTGGCAGACATTTACTAATTACATTTTATTCTGGTTCTGTAGCAGTTTTGCTGGCCTTTGACACCTTTGCTCAGAAAATAAATCAAATCATTAAACAATTTCTGGTGTATAAAAAATATCTATGGAGATAGTTATGTGAATTATGGTTAAGAGGGCGAAGGGATTTTTGATTAAACTACTATTTTACAACATCTTGGGACATTGTTTTGATTTTTATTTTTAACTTGAAGCCCATGTTTTTGGAATTCCCTTTGAACTTACTCAGCAGTCATCTATGAAATTCTAGATATAGCTGTGGGAACAGCTTGGAATAAAAATTTAGAAATTTTCTGTCTTGTATAAAATATAAGCAATTAACACTTTCATATTTTTCAGATAATCTAAATTTATGTTTTAACCTCTTATTAATGGCTCTTCTAGAATTGAATTGGATTTTTAAAAATGTAAGTGTCTATGTAAGACAAATTATGAAAAGTGGTTTGTAATACAATAGGGAAAAACTACACAGATCTTGTTCTTAAGGATCATATTTTCTATTGGAGAATGTGATATGTACACAAGTGATTATCATATGAAATAGAGTACCATAGGAACAAAGGATATATGTAGACAACATGCTTTTGGAAAATTTGAGGAAAGAGGGAACAGTTTAAACTAAGGGTATCAAGAAAACATAATGGAAGATGAAACAACTGAGTTGAACTTTTGAAACAGAAAATTTCTTCAATAAGTAAAAATTTTTAAAAGGCATGCCTTCTGAGGGACTAAAGACATCTGAAGAGATGACAGGATAAGATCAAAGAAAAGCTTGGTTGTATGGTATAATGACTAATGTGAAGTAATCCTGGAAAGTAGGCTAGTGGCAGTTTGTGGAGGGCTTTAAATAACAGGCAAAAATATTTATATTTTATCTTACAAAATCTATCCTTTGGTCAAAATGAAGGTTTTTTTGAACAGGGAAAGATGGACAGATTTGTACATTTAGAAGATTATTTTCATAGCAATATTTTGAATTGATTGCAGAGGGAAGAGATTAGAATTGAGGAGGTAAATTAGAAGACTATTACAATAATCCTGCTAATAGGTATTGAAGACCTTAGTGTAGTACCAGTGTCATTGGTCACGAAAGGATTAATGTGAAAGACAGGGAAATGACAAGATCAGGCAACCTTTTTGATGCTGGTGGTGAGGGAGAGTAAATAGTTGACTCTGAATTTTTAATCCTTGATATTATTTAATCCTTGATCTACTTTGATGAAGTAGATAGTCTCTGAGGTCTTTCCCATAGATCATATGATATACGCTTAGGAAAAGGAAGATGAAACAGTGAAGGATATTAATCAGATATGAGAAGTATTAGGAGAAAACGGGGTCACAGAAGCCATGGGGGAAGAGATGGTAATCATCAATTTTTTCAAATGCTGTAGAAATTTAAAAAAAAAGTTTCCTTTTAAATTAGCAAATCAAATGTTCATTAACAAAAATTAAGTTGCATTGAACTTAACACTTCTAGCATTCCTGTCAAATGTATAAGCTAGAATATCAATGTATTGTCACTCCAGAGTCATTTAATGGATGTACAAGAAATGTTAACTCAAATGTAATTCCTCTTTCTACCAAAATTTTAAAATATATTTACTATCTTTCTTAACAAGTTCAAAAAACATACGAGGATATATCTATTTATATATCTCTGCATTTTTATGAGTAGTATGTAATATATTTTTTCCATTTTATTTATCCATTAAGCATAACTATTTTAGTGCAGCTAGTTAAAAATAAATTAATATATACAAATGTAGGATATATATTTAAATTGGTATGAGTAATAATAAAAGTTTCTGTTCTAGAATGAGTAGAGTAGATGTGATTTTTAAGAGAAAAAAAAGACCTTGTCTTACTGTTCTTTTTACAGGAAAATCAATATTCAGAATTTATTGAGGAACCTCTATATGTAAGCATTACAAGACATAAAGGAATATAGGGAAGCTTTTAGATGCCCTTAATTATTTTTGAACATTGACAAGATTATGTTCTCCCCATAATGTCACCAAAATATGTAGGGGTTGAAATCCAATGCTATTAGCTCTATTGACCATAAAAGCCTCATTGTAACTTCATTATTTTGTTACTTTGCCTCATAATAAGGCTGTCAGAATAGATTCTACTAATTCTTTATTTTTATCTGTGATGTAAAGTTTGCATTTTTGATTTTATCAAAAATTGTCTTGCAAAAGTTAGCTTTTCAAAAACTGGACCAATAGTTTATTTCTATGCTGCTTCAGACAAAATCTTTGGAATAGTCAGATTTTTGTTCTTTTGTGGAGGAGTAAAAGGAAAGTAAGGTCAAGGAGAGTTACAGCTTCAAAAAAAGTGAATTGATCCCAAAATTTCAGCTTTATATTATATAAGATATAGAATTGTGTTTTGTCTTTGTACTCTGGTTTCTCAGCTTAGACACTTTCTTTACCTTGCTCCTTCTGGTTTTACCTAAGGCCCAGAGCCTCAGACTTAAGTTCCTCACTTCCACAACTCAAACCAGGGTTTATGCCCAAACACTTGAGTTTTTAAAAATAGCTCACCATTCACCATTTATAGGACTGTTGGATGTATGAATTCCAGTTAAAAATTATTCTATGAATGACAGACTTCCATTCCAGTCCCAATGATACAAAAATCCCCAAATGTATGTTCAAGAACAATGCTCTATCACCACTTCTATTCTCTCATCCTTATCTGCCTCAACAATACTTCTCCCATGTCCCAACTCAGTTCTGTTCCATTGTGTTCTTTGAAATTCCTCTACTGTCTGTAAGTTTCCCTACTCTTAGATCTCTTCTTTCCATATTTCTGTCTTCTGGCACACATGAATACTGGACTCTGCCAAAAGACTCTGTATTTGTAGCTATCCTTAACAATAATCTGTACCTACTGTCATAACTCCTAGACATACTGGTCCAGGTAGAAGAGTTAGCATAGTCCTAGTTCCCCATTGCCACTTCAGTTCTCTCTCTCAACTGCCATCATTCAGCAACCTTTCATCTTTTGAGGTTTACTCAATCCAAATATGAGACCCAGCAAAAATTCTAGAGCAGAAATTCTATATGTAGTACTCTCCCCTAAGTCATTCCTCCTCCTTTCTGAAGGAATTTTCAGTCACTCATTCAATCTTCCTCTCTCTACCCTAACCCCTATACACATAATACAGAATGCAGATATTCTGACCTCCTAGTTCCTTAAACTCCTCAGGTCTCATGACTTCATTTCTCATTCCACCTCTGGCTCATAAATTAGTCACACATCCTTGATCAAGAATTCTGAAATTTCTTTATCTGACCATAATCTTACCATTTCAATAATTGTTATGCTTTATTCATCCTAAAACTATTATTTTTTCTTATTGTGATTTTTATTTCTTCCATTCCTCAGTATAATCCTAGTCATCACCTACTACTCTCATTTCACTTTCCTCCCTGCTTAAAGTTGACCCTATAACCAACCATTTCAATATTATACTGTCTTTGCCTCACTATCCTTTCAACAAGGCTTTGCCAGACCCCACCTCTGTTTGATTTCATGAATTATATCCTCTTATATTGAATATTGCTAGAAGTCACACATCTACAATTATTGAGCCTCATACAAACTCATTTTTTCTCATCTCAACTCTCTCCTTACTATATCAGTATAATAATCCTTTTATACACTAGATGGATTTTCCATCACATTTCCCACAGAGGTTTTATCAAACATTCTCTTCTCTTTTCAAACTCCCAATACTTCCCCTTTGCCTCCCCTCTACTTTTAGCTGAGGACCTTGCCTCATACTTTACTAAGAAAATGAAAGCTGTTCTTTAGCTCCCTTTTCCTCTTTCTCAAAAAGCTTTGACACCATCAATCAATCATTACTTAAGAATTTGTTAAGAATTTTTTATGTTCTAAATACTATGCTAAGTGTTGTATATATGAATAGAAAAGCAAAATACTCTCTGCCAGCAGGGAGTTATATTATAATGATCATATATAGGTATATGAAAATCACATTAAAAACAGACACAAAATTAATAACTTTGGTTGGTAAAGGGAGCAGAACACAGAATGGGAAAGGTCTTGAAGAAAATAGCCCTTGTGCTGATTACTCACCAGTTCCTAGAGGCAGAGGTGGGGAGAGAAAACATTCTATTCATAGAATACAACCAATGCAAAGGTATAGAGACAGAAAAGGGAGTAGTATGTATGAAGAATGGCAAATAGGCAAATATGAGTTTATAATAAAGTGTGTGGAGAGCAGTAGAGTATAAAAAGCCTGGAAAGGTTGGACAGAACTAGGTTGCAAAGAACTTTAAATACCAAGCAGGGGAGTTTGATCTCAGAAATAATAGATAGTAATTAGAATTTGTTGAATAGAGTTGTGACATGTTCAAATCTGTAATTTAAGAAAATCATTTCAGCAATTCCCTAAATGATAAAATAAAGCAGAGAAAATCTAAGGTAGAAAGCTTAAGTAGAAGGCTATTTGAAGTAGTCCAGAAGAGAAGGAATGAGGACCTGATCTGGTATGATAGGTATATGAAAAGAGGGAAAGGGATGAGTATGGCAGTCACTGTAATAGAAATGAGAAAAAATCAATAATGACACCAAAGTTATGAGAATGGGTGGATAAAATAATAGGAGGGCCCTCAACAGTACTACAGTACAGAAAAAAGATGGGTTTAGAAGGAAAGATAGTAAGTTCTTATTAGAAAATGTATGTGACATGCCTCCAGGTTGATATGTAGATAAGGGAGTCTTCTAATTCAAAGTTATAATTGAACCTATATTAACTGATGATATGTCACCAAGTGACAGACTATAGAGACAAAATAGAAGAAGTCCTAGAGTATAACTTTGAAATATACTCACCCTTAATGGAAATGGAATGGATGAAAAACCAGTAAAGACTGAGAAATGTTCAGAAAGCTAGGAGAACAGCTGAGAGAGAGGGCAATCATTAAAATTCAGAGAGGAGAGATGATTAGCAATGCCAAATGCTAGTTAGAAGTCCAAAAAGATGAAAGCTGAGAAAAAAAATTAAATTTGGCAAATATGGGATTATTGGTAATTTTGGAAAAAGTAGTGTTATTTGAGTGATGAGCACAGACACCAGATTGTAGAGAAAAGAGTGAGAGGAGAGAAAATAGAGGCAGTGAGTAGAGACAATTTTTTCAAGAAGTTTGGCTGAGAAAGAGGGGAATACAGGTTAAGAAGTGTTAGAGGAGGGGACAGCTGGGTGGCTCAGTGGATTAAGAGCCAGGCCTACAGACGGGAGGTCCTGGTTTCACATTTGGCCTCAGACACTTCCTAGCTCTAGCTGTGTGACCGTGGGCAAGTCACTTCACCCCCATTGCCTAGCCCTTACCACTCTTCTGTCTTGGAACCAATACATAGTATTGATACTAAGGTGGAAGGTAAGGGTTTATGAAAAAAGAAAAAGTAGTGTTAGAGGATTTGGGATTTTTTTTACAGGAGAGACAGGTATTCTTGTAACTGTCAGGAAAGGAAAAAATAGATAGGGAGAGATTGAAGATTAGAGAATGGTAGTAGGGGCAGTTTTCTAGAAAAGAATGAGATCAAGAGTACATATAAAGGATTAACCTTGGCAAGAAAGCTATTTCTTCATCAGAGATGGAAATAAAAAAGGAAGTAGTGAGAATAGGATGGTGTTAAAGAGGTAATGTGAGAAGGACCTTTCCTAAAAATAATAAACAGTATATACCTAAAACCATCAACAAACATCATATGCAATGGGGATAAATTAGAAGCCTTCCCAATTAGATCAGGAGTAAAACAAGGATGCCCATTATCACCTCTATTATTCAACATAGTACTAGAAACACTAGCAGTTGCAATTAGAGAAGAAAAAGAAATTGAAGGTATCAAAATAGGCAAGGAGGAGACTAAGCTATCACTCTTTGCAGATGATATGATGGTCTACTTAAAAAATCCTAGAGAATCAACTAAGAAGCTTGTAGAAATAATCAACAACTTTAGCAAAGTTGCAGGATACAAAATAAATGCACATAAATCATCAGCATTTTTATACATTTCCAACACACTAGAGCAGCAAGAAGTAGAAAGAGAAACACCATTTAAAATCACCCTAGACAATATAAAATACTTAGGAATCTATCTACCAAAACAAACACAGCAATTATATGAAAACAACTACAAAATACTTTCCAAACAAATAAAACTGGATCTAAACAATTGGAAAGCTATTGATTGCTCATGGGTAAGACGAGCTAACATAATAAAAATGACCATTCTACCCAAATTAATTTACCTATTTAGCGCCTACCTATCAAACTACCAAAAAACTTCTTTACTGAATTAGAAAAAACTATAACAAATTTCATTTGGAATAACAAAAGATCAAGAATTTCAAGGGAAATAATGAAAAAAAAATGTGAAGGAAGGGGGCCTAGCTGTACCAGATATTAAACTATACTATAAAGCAGCAGTCATCAAAACAATATGGTACTGGCTAAGAGACAGAGAGGAGGATCAATGGAATAGACTTGGGGTAAATGACATCAGCAAGACAGTGTATGATAAACCCAAAGAGCCCAACTTTTGGGACATGAATCCACTATTTGACAAAAACTGCTGGGAAATTTGGAAAACAATATGGGAGAGATTAGGTCTAGATCAACATCTCACACCCTACACCAAGATAAATTCAGAATGGGTGAATGACTTGAATATAAAGAGGGAAACTATAAACAAGTTAAGTGAACACAGAATAGTTTTACTTGTCAGATCTGTGGGAAAGGAAAGACTTTAAAACCAAGCAAGAGTTAGAGAAAATTACAAAATGTAAATTAAATGGTTTTGATTATATTAAACTAAAAAGCTTTTGTACAAACAAAAACAATGTAGTCAAAATCAGAAGGGAAACAACAAATTGGGAAAAAATCTTTATAACGAAAAACTCTGACAGGGGTCTAATTACTCAAATATACAAGGAGTTAAAGGAATTGTATAAAAAATCAAGCTATTCCCCAATTGATAAATGGGCAAGAGACATGAATAGGCAATTTTCAGGTAAAGAAATCAAAAGTATCAATAAGCACATGAGAAAGTGTTCCAAATCTCTAATTAGAGAAATGCAAATCGAAACAAAATGATAGAAGGGGAGAGTAATGAATGTTGGAGGGGATGTGGCAAAACTGGGACATTGATGCATTGCTGGTGGAGCTGTGAACTGATCCAGCCATTCTGGCTGGCAATTTGGAATCATGCTCAAAGGGCTATAAAAGAATGCCTGCCATACCATTGCTGGGTTTGTACCCCAAAGAGATCATAAATAAACAGAAAATATTTATAGCTGCACTTTTTGTGGTGGCAACAAACTAGAAAAGGAGGGTATGTCCTTCAATTGGGGAATGGCTGAACAAACTGTGGTATATGCGGGTGATGGAATACTATTGTGCTAAAAGGAATAATAAACTGGAGGAGTTCTAGGCGAACTGGAGAGACCTCCAGGAACAGATGCAGAGTGAAAGGAGCAAAGCCAGAAGAACATTGTACACAGAGACTGATATACTATGGTAAAATTGAATGTAATGGACCTCTGTACTAGCAGCAATACAGTGACCCAGGACAATTCTGAGGGATTTATGGTAAAGAACGCTGCCCACATTCAGAGGAAGGACTGCAGGAGAGGAAACATATAAGAAAAGCAACTGCTTGAACGCATGGGTTGGGGTGGACATGATTGAGGGTGTGGACTCGAAAGTACCACACCAATGCAACTACCAACAATTTGGAAATAGGTCTTGATCAAGGACACATGACAAAACTAGTGGAAATGTGCATCGGCCATGGGTGGGGGGAGTGCGGGGGGCGAAGGGGAAAGTAGGAGCATGAATCATGTAACCATGTTAAAAATGAATATTAATAAATGTTTAAAAAAAGAAATGCTAAAAAAAAACAAATAAAGAGGTAATGTGATAGTAGGACCTGAGGATTTAGTGAATCCTATATAGTTCAGGTATAAGGAATTATAGGCATTGAAATATATTAAGGTAGTAGGAGGTTAGAGTATAAGAAAGCATTAACGTGTATGTTGAAGTCCATTTTATATGAAGGCAATTGTTGATAGGGAGAGATATTTCCCGCTGTTAGCCAGAAACTGAAATCTATGAGAAAGGAATAATATTATCCTGGGGGTCAAGAGATGACAGCCACCAGGTTCAGGATAAAATTGTAATTTGGATAGATTGAGCTTCAAAGTATTATCTTCCTTCATGTTGTCCTTTTCATTGGTCTTTGATGAAGAGTTAATCCTTTTCACCAAGGCTTCTCACCCTTAATAAACATTCTCATTTCCTCTGACAGATTGGCTTCTCAAGCACACCCCACACAGAGATTTCTCTCTTCCTATTTACTCATTCCCAATTACGTACAAATATGCCCAGTTCTCCCTATCTTAAAAAAACAAACAAGCAAAAAAACCCCAAAACCTTATTTGACTCTGCTGCCATTGCCTCAAGGTATCATTTTATATCTTGCTTCTCACTATGAAGCTCTTAGAAATAGCTTTCCTCATTGTTTTCTCTATAATAATTCACTTCTCAGTCTCCCTTTGCCCACTCATCTCATCTCTCAATTGAAAGTGCTCTATCTGAATTGCCTAATGAACTCTAAATTGCTAAACCATTTCCCTTTTCCTGATTTTATTGGCCTACTGATTACCTTCTCTTCCCAAGAACTCTCTCAGACTCTTTGGGTTTTTGTGATATTGAGCCCTCTTGGTTCTCCTTAGTCCTATATCATTATTTGTATCCCACTCTCTAAATCTGGGTATACTCTAAGGTTCTGTCTTAGATAGATACATTCTCACTTTATTTCCTCATTAATTTACATTCAAGGGTTGTATCACTAATTGCCACTGAAAATTTTGAATGTAAATTCCTGGAGAAGTCTGAATGTCAATATGTCCAAAACAGAACTCATTTTGTTTTTTCAAAAACTTAACTCCCCCTTTGAACTTCTCTATTTTTATTGATTTCAGCACCATCCTTTTAGATTCTCTGGTTTGCAACTTCAAAGTCATCCTCACTCTCCAAAATCTCATATATCCAACCATCTTTTGTCAATTCTATCTCCACATCTCTTACATTTTTCCCTTCTCTCAACTTACAAAGTATACCCTAGTTCAAGTCTTCATCATTCTTCACCTGGATTATTACAGTTTTTCTTAATTGGTGCCTCTTTAGTTCTCCTTTCTTCTGTATTACTGAAAGTCTCCTGATTGGCATCCCTCCCTCAATTCTCTCTGTATCCTTCACCCTATCAACAAAGTAGTTATCCTTGAATACAAATCTGGCCATATCAGTCCCCTGCTCAACTCCATTGGCTTCCTATTATCACTATGATAAAATAAAGCCTCTATTTATCCTTTAAAACCTTTTTGCAATCTGACCTAACCTATCTTTTAGATCTTATTGATCTGTATTGTATTCACCTTTTAATATAGCCAAATTGGATTCTTTTCTGTTCCTCCCACAAGATCTTCCATTTCTTATCTGTGCCTGGAATGTTCTCACTCCTCACCTTGCCTCTAAAATACCTACTTCCTTTTTAAAGCTCAGATCCTACTTTACACTTTCCTTATTCTCCTAATTTCTACTGCTGTGCCCCCTCCATTTACCTTGCATCTTTTCTGTGTTTATACTACTTATTTTTCAAATTACTCATGTTTCATTTCTCTCTGTATATATGCATATAGATAGATAGATAGATAGATAGATAGATAGATAGATAGATAGATAGATAGATAATAGATAGATGCCCATGTTGTCCCTCCCTGTGGTACATGAGTTCTCTGAGAATTGGTGCTATTTCATTTGTATCTTTGTGATCAATACCTTGCATATGGTAGATACTGAATAAATGCTTGTTGTTCAACTGATAGATCAGAATTTGCATAAATATTCCCTCAACCTCATAAATTCTAATAATTTCTCATTAGTGCTTTTTGCTTTTTAATGGCACAGATCTGAGTTTTATAGTTTAGTGATCTTAATAAGTGAAAAAAGTGGGCTATCTAGGCTCTATATTCCATTTTATTTTAAAATTTTACTTTCTCAAAGAATCCATTTTCAAGATCATAGCTAGAAGAGATATTATATACCATCTAGTCCAAGGTGACACAGGGACAGAGGTACAGTCTGATTTTTTTTCAGGCCTCTCAGTCATACTGTTCAACCTGATGATCAACTATTGATCATATTATGTAAAATAAAAATTTGGATCAAACTCAAACTACTTTCTAGTCCTTTGTTTCCTTTTTCCTGCCTTTACTATAATTTTATACTAGATGTGCCCATTTAAATTTCTTCTTCAGCTAGCAGTGCTTTGAAGGAAATTTGGAGAGGATCCTTTTAATATCATAAAGTATCTATAAAGAACCAAAAGTCAGCATTATGTACTATGAGAAGAAATGTTTAAGTATTGTAGGAATCAGTGAAAGAATCCTCTTCTTTTCTGTTGATACCCTTTTTAATAATTATAGGAATCAACGAAAGAGTCCCCTGTTTAGTTGTTATTTGAAATATTTTAACAATATGACAAGAGTAATAAAGACAAAGAGAAAGGGAAGGAAAACACTTTCTTTGACAACTTAAAATCTCAGGTAACTAGTAAAAATTTTTAAGAAAATAGCTTCAATAAAATATAAGATTAAAAATAAAGCCACAAAAATGACAGTATTTCCATATAGCAGGAACAAAATTCAGGAGGAAATAGGTACATTCAAAATAACTAACAGAGTTCTTATTATCTGTGACGAGTTCATCAAAGCACACTCAATTCTTGAATAGAT
Organism: Gracilinanus agilis; assembly: GCF_016433145.1. Classification (NCBI taxonomy): domain Eukaryota; kingdom Metazoa; phylum Chordata; class Mammalia; order Didelphimorphia; family Didelphidae; genus Gracilinanus; species Gracilinanus agilis. The sequence goes on along the minus strand of NC_058133.1, from coordinate 148,947,060 downwards.
ATAATTGCAAAATTTGACAAAGAAATAAAGAATAACTTTTTAAAAACTGAAGAGATATCAATTACTCATGACTTGGCCTCCCAATATAATAATTGTAATACTTTCAGAATTGTAACACTAAAGTCTGGAAGTAATAATTTTTCTTTATTCCTTTTTTCACTATTTCACTTATGCTTATAGATCTTTTGTACCTCCAGATGAATTTTATTATTTTGTCTAGCTCTATGAAGTATTCCTATGTTACTTTGGTATAGCTCCAAATGTGTAATGTCAGAAAATAAAGTATTGTGTGGGAGAATGCAAGAAGGTCATTGTAACGTCCAGCCTCCTTAAGTAAAGTAATGTAACTTCATTACTACAGATGCACAAAACACGAGCTCTACCCAGTTTGGGAGGGAGTTCGGGACTTATATGCAAGTGGAAACTAAAACAGCAATTTATAATGTATTTCTATAAACATAAACACTCAATTTCATTAAATATTTTGCTGTTGATGATGCCATGATATACGTACTCATTTTTAAAAGAGAATTTGTTGATTATATGAATCATAAGATGTATTTAATGCAATTAAGAGATTATTAAGCTATATATCAACAGAATTTACGTCAGGTGTATCATTTCTTTTGTACCTGTTTTCTTATCAATAGGATGTGTATGTGTATATAACATTGATATATAATGCTATCTACATCTCTGTACAAATCACATGCATATTGAATATATACCTCTGTTCTCTTGTATTTTGTATTTATAGGTTATGATATATAACATACTCTGTGATTTCTGGATAAAAGGGGGAAAAGTAGTCATTTTCCTATTACTTTCAAAGAACCTTTCAAATATCTCACCAGGGAGATTAAACCTGCTTTTTAGAAGATCTGACTATCATTGTCTTGGGAACTTTAGGGATCAACTTTTTCCACTTCTGATGCTTTCTTGCATGACTGGTCTTTACCACATAAAAGAGCTTAATTTGTTTGAGATCAATACTATAAGAAAACAGATAAACATGGATTGGTTAAAATGGAATTTATGTGAGCTTAAGTGAAATAGGGATAGCCTGAATTAAGGTCCAATTATGAGTGCTTCATGAATCTGCCAGCTTTCTGATGAGCAATGCTCTATTGCTTACCTACCTGCATCTGCATCTCCACCATTAAGTAGGCAATGTGCATGGTTTTTAACTTGACTGTAAAGTCATTACCACTGATTCAGTTTGCTGTGTGAATTAATCATTTTGAAAAACAAGCAGATAAAAAGAGGACCAAACATCTAAGTGTATCTGCTGGTGATTGACAAATCACTTTACTTCTTGTTTAGGAAATGATGCCTCTTCAATTGTCAACTGCCTTCATATTTTGGGTCAGACTTTGGATGCAAGGTAACAGAAACATTCCATCAAAATCAATAGTTATATATAAAAATGTTGAAGGGGAACTATTTATTATAGTCTGGAAATTCTATGGGACTGAGCAGCTATAAATTGTATTTAGGTCCATTTTTGAGGTTCTCCCCTTTGAAAGTTTACAAGTATGTTAACTATAAATAAGTTCCTATGTGACATATAGCTCATTTCAGTTGTAGATTTTTATAGTACCCAGAGATTGGATTTTCATCCATAAAAAAAAAAAGAAAGAAACCTTTTTACTAAATGCCTACCATGTACAAATACTGTGCTATTTATCAGGGGTAGATAGAAGGTATTAAAATAACATTTATCTTTGCCATCAAAGAGAGTAAAGTCTAATATGGGGTATGAGTCACAAATACAAATATGATATAAAGTAGGATTTGATAATGGTAAGGAAGAGATTCATATAATATGTTAGAAGAGAGTTTTTGCAGGTAACACAGGCAAATCATAGAAAGCTTCTTGTGGAAAAAAGTCTGAGCTGTGCCTTTCAGGAAGAATATGATTTCAATAAATAACAACATAGATGTAATGTGCTCCTAGTATGAGGGACCTCCTACTAGTCTTTGTGAAAAATGAGGCAAGAGAAGGAGGGACAGTTAGGTAGTATTGTGACTAGAACATTGGATATGGAGTCGGGAAGACCAAAGATCAACTCTTCCCTTTAATATTTACTTGCTGCATGCCACTAGGCAAGTCATTTAACCTCTCTTGGTTATAGTTTCCTCATCTGTAAAAAGGGTCCCAGATATCATGTATCTTCCAGGGTTGTTTTGAGGCTAAAAGGAGATATTTGTAAAATGCTTTGCAAACCCTAAATGGTTATATAAAGGCTATATCCTATTATTATGGTTTACTAGACAGATTAGTGGTTCCATATCTCTTTGGCAAAGGAAGGTCTCTAAAAGTTTTTCAAGTAAATGAATGAGCATAGATCTGTGCCTTATGGAAATTATTTTAGCAGCTCTGTGAATGATGTACTATAGAAGAGAGAGTCAAGGATAAGGAAGCCAATTAGTTAACTATTTCAAAAGTCCAGGAAAAAAGAAATGTGACCTAAATTAAAGTGATTTTAATGAAAATGGAGGTTAGGGGATGGAAGTGCAATACATAATTGAAGTAGAATTCACAATGATCTAGAGCAGTGATGGGCAAACTTTTTAAAGAGGGGGCCAAAGGAATGAAAATGCTCATCCATCAGTCTGTTTCTAAGGCAATTCTTTTGAAGTGTCATTGTATTGTATCCTACTCATTGTATTCATCAGATTAGGAATAATGTCTCACAGCTGGATAGAACTTTTCAGGGGGCCATATCTGGCCCGCGGGCTGTAGTTTGCCCATCACTGATCTAGAGGAAGGGAAAGAAAAAAATTGAGGAAGACAGCTTTCAAGCCTGAGTGGCTCTGAAAGATGGCACTGTCACCAAAAATAAAGATGCTTGGAGGAAGGAAGGAGTTCATGGCAGAAGACAATTATGTCACTTTAGTATATATTGAGTTTGAAGTGCCAAAGCAATGTCCAACTAGAGATAAGTAATAACTTGGCAAAACAGATTGGGTCTCAGTGCATGAAGTTGGGAGGCATCTGCAGATGATGATTTAAGTCATGGGAGTGGATGTTTGTCCCAAGGAAGTGAGTAGAGGATATTCTTTCTAGAAGTCAGGAAGGACAAAATATATGACCAAAATTGTAATGTGACTACCAAGAATAAAACCTATCTGCTAAATCCAAATGAACAATATTTGGCACAATTTAACCCTCTCTACTTAGATTTGCTTAGCGTTTACTTAAAGCTTTGGAAAAAGACATAAACTCTAAAATTACTCCGTAATGTCTCTTATTAGTTAATGCTAGTGTTTAACAATTTATTTTTAGTTTATGAAAGTTTGAGAATAAATGGAAACCAGTGTAGCTCTTAGTCTAACAGAATAACAGCAACAGCTCTTGAATATTTCTTCCTTGACATGGATATTTAGTATTTTTGAACAATAAAGCTTGTGAATATTTTGTTTCCTCTTTCTTTAAAAATTACTATTTCTAGATGCCCCTTATAAGATAGATATGTGGTAGTTTTTAATACTTTTAAGAGCTATTTTACAGAATTCCTTCCAGTTTTGTCTGAGGATAAATGGAATTAAAGTGACTTTTTTTTTGTTTTCATAAAGATTACAAAACTGCCAAAATGAGATCTATTATGGGAAAGTGTTTAAGAAATCCCTTAGTCTCTTGTTAATAAATATTTGGTGAATTAAGTCTATTGTATATGTAACATGAAAAAGCCTGGCAAATATAAAGTATTATTACCATAGATTTTAGATTTAGAAGTCTTTTTTATAGTGACATTATCTTTTAAAAGTTATTCTGTTTTAAAAAATTTTTTTGGCTTGGTCAATTACTCAGTTTGAGAAATCAAATGAGAATAATAGATTTTGTTTGTATGACATTTGATCTGATAGGGAAATAAAAATAATTTTGTATATTTGTATTTACTACTTAGGACTGTGATGAAGACTGGCATGGAGAGTGTTAAAATAGCATTGAGAGCATTTTTGGATAATGCAGCAGAGGATTTGGAAAAAACCATGGAAAATCTTAAACAAGGACAATTCACTCACACCAGAAACCAACCAAAAGGAGTGACTCAAATTATTAATTATACCACAGTGGCTCTTTTGCCAATGCTGTCCTCACTATTTGAACACATTGGGCAGCATCAGTTTGGAGAAGACCTAATATGTATGTATAGTATCTCTTACAGAGATTTTGAAACATTTCATTATAGTAAGGGTTTTGAAAGGCAGCATATTTGTTTTCTACAGTGAATCCTTTCCACAGGACATGGTACCAATACAAGCCATACTGTGTTTTTTTTTTTTAAATCTACCTCTGATTTTTACAATTTTACATTCAATTTTATAAATTATATAGCTAATCAAAGACATTGGATTGTTCTCACAACTAATGATTTGGCACTTAGGGAAAGGAGTATTCTCAAATCATCTTTATAATTCTTGATGTGAAAATAATATAATAAGAAATTGTTATCAATATTTCAGTTACATTGTCATGATCATTAAATAACAACTTCCATGGTTGACATTAGATATACCAGGCTATCTTATCTATCTTTTCTCTTCCTGATTTACATGATCTAGACCTTGATGGAGTCATTTCTCTGGAGCTCAGTTTCTAGTTAAGAAAAAAATAAGGTTAGAAGATTTAAAAGGTCCCTTCTGGTTCTAAATCCTATAATCTTATCTACATTCCTTTAAAGCCATATCCAAACAATTTGGAGCCATTCAGTCTCAATTGTTCATAGTAGTTTTCAGACATTCAATGCATTATTTAATCACAAGAAATAAAATAAACTGCAATTCCTTGAAATGTTTGTTCAAGTTATTGAAGCCAGTTCTTCTTTACCTTTATTAATTATGCTGCCCTCTAACAAATTGTGTCAGGGATTGCAATGGAAATCTAATATTATTATCCTTTCCCTCCCCTTAAACATTTTGCTTTTCTGATCATAGACATTTGATATTATGAATTATGACATAGTCAAATAAATTTAAACTTCTTTGCACTTCCAGTAACAAAATGAAAGATAAAATGTTTCCTGAAGTGTAATAAATATTATTTATAATGTAACTTGACCTCCTTAAAACAGATTCTAGAAAGAGAAATGTATTATAGTTTGTTGTATATGTGTTTTTTCTAATCGTTTCTAGTTATTTTTGCATTGTTTTAAAGTTGAGCTTTTTTTTCTAATTTTTCTTGAGTTCCAATATGGTCTTCAAATTTAATATTTAAAAACTAATATTCTTTATTTTCAATTCCTTCTCCCACTTATTTTAGTGGAAGATGTACAGGTTTCTTGTTACAGAATCCTGACAAGCTTATATGCTCTGGGAACCAGCAAGAGTATATATGTGGAAAGGTAAGATAAAAAAGAATATTAATCAAATCCTACATATGCATTAAATATCACATTAGTTGTAAAGAATATTTTCTTTTAGATGTGGAATTGACTAGAACTAATCTTAAATTTTAAAATTAGAATGATAATTTTTCAGACACATTAAGGAGATATTAGATGTCTTTTAAGCTACTAAAATTAAAATAACATTTGAATTATAAGCAAAAAAAGCAACAATGCAAATGAAATTAAAACAGCATAAACTTGTTACAGTTGTGAGATCTATCAAAAGACTCATAGAATCTTGCAATTTATTATACTGCTATATGCAAAAAATTAAGCTAATTTCATTAAACATTTTTGAAGTGCTTACTATATTCAATACTAATAAGTTCTTTTACTTTTCACAACCAGGCACCTAGAAAAATCTGCATATACAAAAAACCTTTCCCCTTATCTTCAACTTGCATATCAACACCTTACTATTTGAATTTTGATGATTTGAATAAAAAGAGCTTTCTCTGAGGTTACTAATGATCTCAAGACTGCTAAAACTGCTACCCATTACTCAGGTTTTATTCTTCTTGACCTCCTCAGTGGTTAATATTATGAACCATTAATATTATGGACCATTAATATTATGGACCATTAATATTATGGACCACCCACTACTCTTTGATACTTCCTTCTCCCTAAATTTTCATTACACTGCTCTGTCTTGGTATTCCTCCTGACTTTTCCTACTGTTCAGTCTCAATCTTCCTTGTTGGATATCTATTCTTATCTAGTTTTCTATTCTTCTAGTCCCTGTTCTTGGCTGTCTTCACCTTTTTCAACAGTGATTTCATCAAACTCTATGAATTCAATGATTATTTCTTTGCAGGTGATTCCCAAATTTACATATCAAATCATCCTCTCTTTTCTGAGCCCTAGTTCTATATGACCAAGTGCTTGTTGAACTTTTATGCCTGGATGTCCCATAGGCATCTCAAATTCAATATGTACAAAACAGAACTTGTCATTGCCCCTGAAGCTATTCTTTTTTCCTAATCAACCCATTTCTATTAAAAACACTGCTGAAGAGACAGTTAAGTGACTCAGTGGATAGAAAGTCAGGCCTGGAGTTGGGTAGACCTGGGTTCAAATCTGTTCTCAGACACTGCCTAGCTGTGTGACCCTGGGCAAGTCACTTAACTCCCATTGCCTATACTTTACAGCTCTTCTGCCTTGGAATCAATACCTAGTATTGTTTCTAAGACAAAAGGTAAGGGGTTTAAAAAACAAAAGCACTGCTGTACTTCCAACCCCTCAAATCAGCTATGTTAGAGTTATGATCATAACTTTTCTCTTTCTCACTTCTGTATCCAATAAATTGCCAGGTCCTGTTAATTCTATCTCCACAAGATTTTGGGCATCCATTTCCCTCACTTATACAACTCCCGATTTAAATCAGACTCTCTTTACTTCTCACAATATCATCTATTCTCTCCCTCTCTAATATGTCAACCAAATAGGTGCCAATGTGATATTACTAATGTACAACCTGACTAGGTCACTCCTTTATCAAGAGGTTTTGACTGTTCATTATTATCCCTAAAAAAGAAAACAGACTATGTTGTTTAGCTTTATAACTTTTCATTATCTGACCCCAATCTAATTTTTACACATTTCTTTTTATTGATCCTAACTTAATTTTATATTCCAGCAAAATTGTCGCTTACTGCCTTATAATTCCCTTCCTTTCTGCCTTTGTAAAACCTGTTTTATATCCCATACCTGGAATGTTCTTATTCACCTCTACCATTTAGAATACTGAGCTCCATTATGGGCAAAGTTCAAATACTACTTCCTAGTCCAAATTTTTCCTCACCCACATATTCCCCACCCTTAATCTCTTTTATTTCTATATTCTCCCATGGAACTCTTCTTACTCACTCTTACTATTTTCAGTATATTTCCACTAAGAAACTCACCATCAAATAGAATTTTAAATGTTCAAAACTGAGCTTATCATTTTCCCCTCTAAATCTACCCTTTCTTCCAAGTATATTCTTTCCAGGGTTACACCACTATTCATCCATTGTCATAACCTTGGTGTTATTTTTGACTCATATATTCCTTACCTCTCATGATAGGTTTTTCAACAGATCTTAGAGATTACATATTATTCACATCTTGAATATAACTCCAGTTTCCTCATGTTTATTTTAAAAAGTAATTGGATTAATTTATACCTAAGATTCCCTATGAGTTTGAGACTATGATCCTATAATTAGATATCTTATATATGTTCCAATTATTTCCATTAATGTTTTTCTAATATTCATTTAAAAATGTTTTTGAATTCCAAATATATTCCCTCTAATATTTTTTCCACCCATTGAGAAGGCAAGCATTATGATAACACTTGTACATATGAAGTCATGTAAAACAATTCCATATTAGCAATGTTGCAAAAAAGTCAAAATAAAAAAAAAATCATAAAGTATAAAGGTATGCTTCAGTCTTCACTCAGAGTTCATCAGATCTCTTTCCTTAAGTAAATAGCATATTTTATCCTGGGTTCTTTGGCATTGTCTACTATTGTTTTCTTGTTTAGAATCACTTAGTATTTCACAATTGATCATTATAATATTACCATTACTATGTACAGTGTTCTCCTGATTCTACTCACTTCTCTCTAAATCAATTCATACAAGAATTCCCAGGTTTTCCCTAAAACCATCCTGCTTACCATTTCTCATTGACAATAGTTTTCTATCACAGTGATATGCCACTATTTGTTCAGCCATTCCCCAATTTATGGACACCCCCCCTAGTTTTCAATTCTTTGCTACCACAGAAAAAGCAATTTTAAAAAATTTGTGTATTAATAGGTCATTTTTTCTCTTTTTAAAAAAATCACTTAGGGAAATACACCTAGTGACATTATTGCTAAGGTCAAAGGATTTATACAGTTTTATAGCCCTTTGGCCTTAGCTCCAAATTGTACCAAAAGGTTGAACTGGTTCATGATTCTTCTAAAAATGCATTACTGTATCAGTTTCCCCATATCTCCTATGGCATTTATCATATTATGTTTCTCCCATATTGATTAATCTGATAGATATAAGTTTTAAAAATTTATATTTCTCTAATTATTGCTGATTTAGAACATTTTATAGGTTATGGAGAGCTTTGATTTCTTCTGAAAATTTCTTCTGCCTTTTGATTATTTTTCAATTGTAGGATGGAACTTATTTTTATAAATTTGGCTCCGATCTATATATATTTGATAAATGAGGTCTTTTTTAGAGAAATTTGATTTAGATTTGATTAAAGAAATTTCCCCATTTCTTGTTTTTCTCCTAACATTGGATACAATTATTTTATTGTGCAAAACCTTTTAATTTCATGTAATTAAAGTAATCCTTTTTGTCTCTGTGATTCTTTATCTCTTGTTTGGTCAACAAACTCTTCCTTTATCCATAGTTCCAGGTAAAATTTTAAGTGCTCCCTTAATTTGCTTATGATATCACCTTTTATGTCTAAATCAAGGACCCATTTTGACCTTATTTTGGTATACAATGTGAGTTGTTGGTCTATGCCTAGTTTTTTCCAGATTGCTTTTCAGTTTTTTTAGAAACTCAAATGGTGAATTCTTTGTCCTTCAAGCTTGGATCTTTGGATTTAATTCATATTTTTTTCCCAGTTTTTCCTCTACAACTCTTATTTGAATGTTTAAAAAACATTTTTAGCTTTTTCAGGAAGTTTCTTTGGGCTTTTGTCAAATTCATGTTGTTGCTGAAACTTTGCTCATAGCTCTTTTGACATTTTTAACTTCTTTTGAGTTTGTGCCTTGACCTTTCCTGTCAAACTAGTTTTTTTTTTTTTTTAATGGTTGGGTCCTTTTGATATTGTTGTTGCTATTTTTTCCAGTTTCTTTCTTGACTTTAAACTTTGTTAAAATTGGGATTTGTTTCTGTAGTGGGGTTAGGACACTGCCCAAACTTCAGGTTTTTTTGAATTGCTGTTCCAGAGCTAGTTCTAGGAATTTAGTTTTTGGTGCTTCTAAAGTGGTATTATCTGGAGAAAGTTGTAGTCTTTGCTCCATTGAAGCTGCATGGTGATACTGTTCCTTAGAGCTCCTTATCCCTTGGGATAGTGAGTACTCCTCTGCATCCTGGAATTGAAATGTAGGAGTGGATATAGGTAATGGAGTTGCCAAATAGCATCATACCACATGCTCACTTCTAATAGAAGAGTCCCCAATAATCTCTTTCCAACCAGTTTCATAATTCCCTTGCTATCTGTGACTTGAGAGTCCCTGAGGCTACTACTGCCATTGCTGGTAACACCTCCAGGACCCACATCTAATGATGCTGCCATATGGCTTCAAGGCCAGCCCTAATCTATGGCACATACTTCCATTTCCAACTTGTCTTAGGCTGAAAAAAAATCTCACTTTTTATTGGCTCTGCTGCTCCATAATTTGATTGAGACATTATTTTAAGGTTGTTTGGAAGGAAATCTTGGGAGAACTGGGCTGTTTCTTCTACTCTGCCATCTTGGCTCTGTCCTCTGACATCATTATGCTCCAATTCTAAATATTTTCAAATTGAATGATTTATATTATGATAATATATATATATATACTATATGAAGAACCAACAGTTATGAATATGTACTGATTATTTTCTGTACACAAAGCACTGTGCCACGGTCTAAATAGGATACAAAAGAGAAAAAAAAAAAGACATGGTACTTGCATCTGTAGATGTTGTATCTAGCAAGGGAGCTAAAATCTGTGTATCTAGAACATGTATCACTAATGTAAGGATTAGTGTGACAGTGTAATATGACAGATTCTATATTTGTTAGTTCATTTACTTCATTTTATTCCATGTGGCATTTAAAAAGAAAATGATAAAAAGGAAAATATAAATAAAGGAAATAAAACCTTATGGACAGAGGGGAATCACTCATTAAAGTGAAAACAAAGTTTTTCATTAATCCAAATGAGAAATACTAATGAAAGATTGCATCTTATTCTATCATAATAAGTAAACAAAGTGACTTTGGGGGGAGTTGAAGGAGTTATGAGGAATATGCATAAAAATGTTAGATCACTTTTTTTTAGTAAAATAATTTTCCTAAACTATCCAAGTGTCACACTAATGTACTGTTGGTAGAATTTTAAAGTGATTCAATCATTCTGGAAAGTAATTTATTAGGAACTTTCAAAAGGCTATAAAACTGTGCATATTCTTTGACCCAACAATACTACTACTACTAGATCTGTGTCTCAAAGACATCAGACAAAAAGAAAAAGGACCTATATGTACAAAAATATGTATAGTGGCTCTTTTTGTAGCCTTAATGGTGAAAATTGAGGGAATGTCCATCAATTGAGGATGGCTAAACAAATTGTAATATATTATTGTGAAGGAATATTCTTCTGCTATTATGAGAAGGATGGTTTCAGGAAAAAACTGGGAATACTTGCATGTTATTATGTGAAGGGAGCAAGGAGAATATTGTGTGCAGTAACAGCAGTATTGCACAATGATCAACTATGAAAGATTCAGTTATTCTCAGCAATATAGTGATTGAAGACAATTCCAGAAGACTTGTGATGAAATGCTCTCCACTTCCAGAGAAAGACCTGATGGAGTCCAAATATGGATTGAAGAATACTTTTTAAACTTCCTTTACTTTTCTTGTTTGTTTTATATTTTGGTATGTGTTTTCTTTTGCAACAGGGCTAATATAGAAATATGTTTTGCATGACCTCACATGTAAAAGAAATATTAGAAACAGGTAAAGTATAAGTAGTTTTTTTTGTGCGATTGCTGTTCAAAGTCATAAAAGTGAAATTCTCTATTTTATCTTTTGTGATTACTTTTAACCCTGGTTTGTTTAAGAAGTCTTTCTAGACCTGTGAAAGATAGGTAGTTTGGTTCTTTAGTTATTTTATTGTGTAGTTTTTAATTTTCAGGTTGTATATTGATTTTGAACTTATTATAGTATATGGTGTAAAATATCTCACCTTAACTTCTCGGCTTTCCAGTTATCTTACCAGTTCTTGACAAATCAGAACTGCTTCTCCATGAAATATAAATATATATATATATATATATATATATATATAGTCATTAAAAAACTTTTTATTGATAATTTCAATGTTAACAGAATTATTTGTTTTTTAGTACTGGATCACATTATTACTGAATTATGACAGGTTATTAAAAAGATATTAGTTTTCTCTTCCAAGGTTTTCCCCCAATTCATCCTTTATGTGACAAGTCTTTCTTAATAGGATATTTCATAAAGATACAAAGATCTGAACTTAAAAGGACTTCAACTAAGCAGTATACTTACTATATCTCTTTTCCATCCTAGGGTTTTTATCATCTTAAATATATGCATTTTTTTGCCAATGGCAATAAAAAATATTTCTGTACTACTGAGGCAACTAGGTGGTACAATGGATAAAGGGCTGGAGCTAGAGTTAAGAAACTTTGAATTCAAATACACCTTAGGTGCTTATTAGCTATGTAACTTGGCAAATCACTTAACCTGTCTTAGATTCCTCAACAGTAAAATGGACATAATAGTACCTACTTCATTCACAAGGTTTCATACAGATTAAATGAGATATTTGTAAATCCTTTAACATAGTAGTTGGCATATTGTGGGTGATTAATAAATGTCAGTAAAATGCTTTTGAATATTTCATCTAAACAAAATAAGGTTAACTATATACTATATATAGATAAGTATAGTAATTATAGCTATACGTATACACTCATATATATTATTTTTTAAACATATATCTATATATTGTACTTATAGGCAGCGATCTGCATTAGGAGAATGCTTGGCTGCATTTGCTGGTGCTTTTCCTGTGGCTTTTTTGGAAACTCATCTGAACAAACATAATACTTATTCAATCTATAACACGAAGTCTACGAGAGAAAGAACAGGTAAAAAAATTAAAGCACTTTATTTTGAGATATTGAATTAATTTAATATAAATTATTTCATCTTTTCTACATTTGAATTTTACCTCATTTTTCCTTTTTAAATTTGTTCACATAAATCACTTTCATTGTTAACTCTTTATTTATATATATTTGTATACACATATGTATTTATTTGTAATTATTATTTTTATGTTCATTGTACATGTACTTGTATGTGTTTGTCTTCCCTGCTAGGATATAAACTCCTTCAGAGTAGACATTATTTCATTCTTTACATACATATTGTCTGTCACATATTAGGTATTTAATTAATACTTATGGATTTTTTGATTGATTGTATATGTTACTAGAACTATTGAATTACAATGTTTTCATGGCTTCATTTTATTTCTTTCATTCGTAAAGACTTTTTTTCCTTTTTTGATTCTTTTCTAAATAATTTAATCTAATTTTAAGTCCTCAAATGTGGTATTCCTCTTGTTTGTGGATCTATATAACTACTTTTAAATGTCCACATTCACCTTTTACTTGTTTATGCTGGCTACTTTTAGTGTATTTTAGTGGATAGAGAACTGACCTTGAGAGCAGGAAGGCCTGGGTGTAAGTTCTGGCTTTTATACTTTTGGGGCATGTCACCCTCTGGCCAAGTCATAGAATCTCCCAAGCAAATAATGTTTATGTAATATCTGTTTTATATTGAAGAATAAGAGTAAAATATCATCTTTCTTATCTACTTTAATATTCCTTCTTGACTTAAGCTTTTGTTATATTACTTTTGAACATACAATTAACCTGGAAGCTTAATGTAATTTGTAAATGTTACCTTGAAATTTTTATTATATTCTCCTTACATATTTTTGTAAACCCTTTAATAAGAAGTATATGCTAAATTCATGATACAGAGGGGAGAGAAAAGGAAAGGCCCATAATTCATAACATCAGGTAGTTCACTATGCAAATAAGGACTAAAATAATGGAAATCCAAAGACTATATATGCTGCCTATATTTCTTTTTTTAAAACACTTTTAAAAATGTTTTTGTCTAGCTCTCAATTTGCCAACTAGTGTGGAAGAGGTTTGTCCGAATATACCATCTTTGGAGAAGCTAATGGATGAAATCGTGGAACTTGCAGAGTCTGGAATTCGTTATACACAAATGCCACATGTCATGGAAGTTATATTGCCCATGCTTTGTAGCTATATGTCCCGGTGGTGGGAACATGGACCTGAAAACAATCCCGAGAAGGCAGATACATGCTGTACAGCCCTCAACTCAGAGCATATGAATACACTTCTAGGGAATATATTGAAAATCATATATAATAATCTGGGTATTGATGAAGGAGCTTGGATGAAGAGGTTGGCAGGTAAGACTCTGAAAGAGTATTGACATTTAAAAAAAAGTATTTTGATAGAGCAGCTAAATAGCACAGTGTCTAGAGCAGGGGTTGGCAACCTTTTTGGCTGTGAGAGCCATAAACGCCACATTTTTAAAAATGTAATTTCATGAGAGCTTTACAGTGCTCACAGTGTGCATTCCTATAACAGTGCCTGAAAAACAATTGACTTTATGGCTCCTGCAGAAAGAGCCATATCTGGCCCTCAAAAGAGCCAGATATGGCTTGAGAGCCATACGTTGCCGACCCCTGGTCTAGAGCAATAAGCCTGGAGTCCAGAGCACCTGGGTTCAAATTTGGCCTCAGACACTTCCTAGATGTGCAGTCCTTGACAGGGCTTTTAACCATTTTTGCCTATCCCTTGCTCTTCTGTCTTAGAGTTGTTACTAGGTCAGATGGTAAGGATTTTTTTTTAAAGCATTTTGACTTTTAGCTTTTTGAATAGGAAAAAAACTACATGCTTTTTTCCATATTACTAATGGAGACTCAAGATTTTTCTTTTTATTTATTTTTTATTTTTTTATTTTTTTTTATCCTGGGACTCCATTCTAGGAGGATAGGGCCACAACCAGTAGGCAATGGGACACACAGTCGCTCAGGGTCACCCAGCTGGGAAGTGTCTGAGCCTGGACTTGAACCTAGGACCTTTCGTCTCTAGGCCTGGCTCTCAATCCACTGAGCTAGCCCAGCTGCCCCTACTTTAGGTTGCAGTTTCTTTAGCAGATGTGGTTTTTACAGGGTGGGGTTGCTAGCCCCACGCCCAACCCTCCTCCTTTTTCATCCGGGCTAGGGACCGTCCTTGGCCCAGGAGTGGTAAGGGTGGGCTGTAGGGGTCAAGTGACTTGCCCAAGTTCACACAGCTGGAAGTGTCCGAGGCTGGACTTGAACCTAGGACCTCCAGTCTCTAGGCCTGGCTCTCAATCCACTGAGCCACTCAGCTGCCCCCTTTTCTTTTTATAGTGTTTTGTTATTGACTAGTGAAACTTATTTTACTTCTTTTAGTTACCACTTAGTTTATTTTCAGAAATTACCATAATAATAATAATAAAGTATTCTATTGATTTTCTTGGGGAACCAAGAAATTTCTCACGTTTAATCTTAGTTAATATTTTGGTAACTTAATGAATATTTATTTTTATTCCTAATTAAACAAATTTCCAAAAGCTTAAATAGTTATTTCCAAACTGATAGAACCATGATCCATTGATTTGACAACCTAGTTTTCTACTTTTACTGCATTATATCAGTCTATAGTTATAGTGAGTGATGGTGATCAGTTTGTTTTTTTTAATAGTCAAATCATCTCAGCCATAATCCATGCTTCCTCCTCCTTTTCCTTCTCTCCAATCTGCAACTTAGGCTTGCTTTCATGTCCATATTGGACTCTGCTCTGATCTCTCATTTTGTGCAGCACTGGGTAGTTGGGCTGAGGCCACTGATTCCATCATAGAGAGAGAAAAGGAATAGTTCCATAAATTGTTCATTGGAGGGGAGGCCTAATCTTGAAAGCAAGAAAAGAAGGTTTGAGAAACTGCAAAAAGTAATGGAGGTTTCCAACAAGTGAAAGACTGAAGGTGTTTGGTTTTGTAGTATTTCCATATATGACTGAAGTGGAAGCAGCTATGTCTGTAAAAACTCATATGGTTGATGAAAGAGTGGTTCAGCCTAAAATAGCAATGTCTAAAGAGGAGTCTGGAAAACCTGTGCTGATGTTGCTGTGAAGAAATCATTGGTGAAATAAAAAAAAAATACTGAGTAATATTACCTTACATATTACTTTTGAAGATATATTTAAATTGATACTACTGAAATAAAAACAGATGGTCTGATTAAAAAAAGAAAGATGTAGAGATGGGGGGGTAGTTTTGTTATATTTGCTGATCATACTCTATGGATGAAATTACATTTCAAAACACCACTCTAACAGTGACGATAGTGCAGAAGAAAAAACTGTTTAGACAAGAAAAACAAGAAATTAAAAATTGTAAGATTTAAAGAGAAGTCAACTTCGGTTTGGAGATTTTCATGGTAGTGTAAGAAATTTTGTACCAAGCCCAGGAAGTAATTTTAGAAAAAGGATCTGATGTGCATGTTAGAAGTCTTGGATTTGGAGATGCTTGCAATGGAATTGAAGGAGGAAAATTATATGGCACTTTTGGAGGTAGTCCTATTTATAGATAGTAATTTATTAATTTTATTTATTATATACATTGATTTATTTAATTATATTTGATATTTATTATTAAAAGCTTTTTATTAATATTACTCTGGGAAGAAAGATTATTTTTAAAAATACAAAAAAATACCACTGAGACCATTTCTTAGCTTTTTTTTGTTATTTCTTTCTAGTGGCCTTTGCAAAATTATAGAAGCATTCTTCCTTGATAATGTTAAATTTGAAGTTCCAGGTGGCATGTGAAACCTTTTTTTAAAAAGATTTTTCTCAAAGTTTTGAAAAATTGTTCATCAGGATCATGGTGTGATAAGACATCATATTTTCCTTTAAAATATTTGTATATGTATAAAGTTAAGTTGTTTTACATTATGATTTAATAAATATAATTTTAAAGGAGCCCAAATTTTAAAATTCAGTCAGCTTTAAAAACTGTGATTTAATGCTATATTTTAGTTGGATAGTCCTATCATCGCCATTCTCCTTTGGGAATAAAAAACATCCTCACATTCCATAAAAATTCTTATATATCTAGATTTAGGAAGTGAGGAGATGAATTTCTCTTTTGCTTCCCTTAAAATTAATATCCTACATTAGCTATATTCTTTTACTTTTATGTATTTCTTTCAATTTTCATCATATTCTAGTGGTCCAAAGCTGAGAAAAAAATTCAATTAAATCCAACAAATGTTTCTTAAGTGACTATTATGCATAAATTGTCTTCTCAGTCATTGGAGATCCTGGGATTTCATATTATTAGTTAACTCCACTACCAAAGTAAGTAGTGCTCTGTGCCCTGAGAAGCTGAGGCATTTGTCCAGAATCACATAGACAGTAGGGGTCAGAGGCAGGGATTAAATATATTTCTTCCTGACATTTGTTAACTTTCTCTTGATTCACTTCACTCACATGGATCAAGGT
This sequence comes from Gracilinanus agilis, assembly GCF_016433145.1. NCBI lineage: Eukaryota > Metazoa > Chordata > Mammalia > Didelphimorphia > Didelphidae > Gracilinanus > Gracilinanus agilis. Next base: position 148,930,277 of record NC_058133.1, on the reverse strand, counting down.
TCCAAAGATATGAAACACAAAGAAACAAAACCAAAGCAAAACAAACAAAAATGAGCTAGTTGCCCTCAAATAGTTTTCATTTAACTAGTGTGTTACCACATGGAAATTGAAGTAATTTGAGAAAGAAGGGGAATTAACTAGTGGAGTCTTAATGTCTTTGAATATGAGATAGCACCTGAACTGAACTTTGAAATAAGCCAGGGAGAAGAATTAAAGGTGGAGGAAGGAGTTCATTCTAATGGTTGTGGACAACGTATACAAAGGCAAGGAGACATGAAATGGAATATTAAGTTGTATTATCACAGTGAATGAAAATGTTGTTTCTCTCTAAATTCTGAGTTAGGTGCTCATCTTTCAAAAATAAAAAAACACTAAAAGGATGGTATCATGTTATTAGGGGGGTTATGTGAATCTGTTCATGTGTATGTATATATGTTTATGTATGTATGCTTATTTATGTAGATATAGATCAAAATGCTAAATATCTGTTTTGAAACAGTGTTTTCCCAGCCTATAATAAACAAAGTGAAGTCACAACTATTGAAGTCACATTTCTTACCATTAATGGAAAAACTCAAGAATAAAGCAGCTATAGTAGTATCTGATGAAGATCACCTCAAAGCTGAGGCCAGAGGTGACATGTCCGAGGCTGAACTTCTCATTTTAGATGAATTCACCACCCTGGCCCGAGATCTTTATGCCTTCTATCCTTTGTTAATTAGATTTGTGGACTTCAACAGGTAGGTTTTTTAAGTGATTAATTTAAAAATTCATTTCCAAAATGATTTAGACATGAATATCCCTTCTGACTTGACCTATTATTTCATGTGTAAAAATGAGACTACTTTTGTGATTATGTTGGCAGGAATAGTTGAATTTTACAATACATTTAAAATAGTCACATTTTTAAAATCTCCACCAGTATGCTTCTTCACAAAAGCTAAGTGATTGAAAATCATGAGAATAAACAATTTTCTAGAGTTCTCTAAGCATACCATCCTGCCATCTGCAAAAAGTGATAGGTATTTAACAATTTTTTTGACAATACAGCATCCATTCCTATTTTTAAAAAATACAGTAAAATATAGGAATGAATGGAACCATTCTTAAAACAAATAGATCCATCTGAAACCAAAAGCAAGTACTATTTGTCATGAGGATAATGTAAGACTTTCTAATTAGATCAAGGGAGAAGCAAAGATGTCCCACCATTGTTATTCAACATTGTGCTAGAAATTCTAGCTAGCAATGAGATACAAAGAAATAAGGATTGGCAACAATGAAACATAACTGTCACTTTTTGCAGATGACATGATTGTATGTTTAGAGAACCCTAGAAAATTGACTAAAAAACTAGTTGAAACAATTAACTTTAGCAGAATTGAAGGATATTTAAAAAAATCAGAATTCCTACATATCATAAAAAATAGCTACAGCAGGAAGAGATAGGGAAATTTCATTTTAAGTTACTGCAGACAATATAAAATACTTGTGAGTCTACACACATTGAAATTATGTGAACACAAAATCATAAAACACTACACACTAATAAAGATAGATCTAAACAATTGATGAAATATGAAATTGCTCCTGGAGAGACCAAAACAATATAATAAAAATGGCAATACTGCATAAGTTAATTTACTTTTTCAGTGTCATGCTAATTAAACTACCAAGGAATTATTTTATGGAGCTTAGAAAAATAATAATATTTCTCTAAAGGAAAAAAAGGTCAAGAATAACAAGAGACAGGACAGCTGGGTAGCTCAGTGGATTGAGAGCCAGACCTAGAGACAGGAGGTCCTAGGTTCAAATCAGGCCTCAGACACTTCCCAGCTGTATGACCCTGAGCAAGTCACTTGACCCCCATTGCCTACCCTTAGTACTCTTCTGCTTTGGAGCCAATACACAGTATTGGTAAGGGTTTAAAAATACAATACACTGACAACTACATGATAGTCAACTTTTCTTTCTTTTTCTTTTTTTAAAAAAAACAAAAAAACAAACCCTTATCTTTCATCTTGGAATCAATACTGTGTAGTCTTTTTTTTTTAACCCTTATATAAGGGTTAAAAAGGAATATCAAGAGAATCAATGAAAAAAGTGATGAAAGGTAACTTAGTAGTGTCAGATATCAAACTCTATTACAAAGTGGCCATCATCAGAAGAGTCTAGTAAAGGTGAAGAAATAGAGTGGTGGATCAGTGAAATAGATTAAGTAAACAGTACACAGTAATAAACAATAATGGTAATCTAACATTTGATAAACCCAAAGATTTTACCTATTAAAGCAAGAACTTAATATTTGACAAAAACTTCTAGGAAAACTAGAAAGTAATCTGGCAGATATTAGGCATAAACCAAGATTTCATACCAAATATTTAAGTTCAAAATGGGTCCATGATTTAGACATAAAGTGTAATATTATAAGTAAATTAGAGGAATGTGGAAAAAAATAACTTGTCAATCTATGGATAAGAGAAGAATTTATGACCAAACAAGAGTTGGAGAGGATCCTGGGAGGCAAATTGGATAATTCTGATTAAGTTAAATTTAAAGATTTTTGCACCAAAAAAACAATGCAGTCAAAATTAGAAGTTAGTCAAGAAACTAGGGGGAAAATATTTGGCAGTTTTCTCTGTTAAGGGTTACATTTCTCAAAAATATAAGGAACTAAACCAAATATATAAAAATAAGAGCTAATCCCCAGATGATAAATGGTCAAAGGATATAAAAAGCAGTTTTTAGAACAGAAAGTCAAAGCTATCCATAATCATTTTTATAAAATGGTCTAGGTCAGTGATGGGCAAACTTTTTAAGAGGGGGCCAAAGGAAAGAAAATGCTCATCTGTCAATCTGTTTCTAAGGCAACTCAAAATTCCATTGTATTGTATCATATTCATTGTATTCATCAGATTAGGAATAATGTTCCTGCAGCTGGATAGAATATTTCAGGGGGCTCATCTGGCCATGGGCCATAGTTTGCCTGCCCATCACTCCTCTAGATCAATAACAATTAGAGAATTGCAAATTTTAAAAAAATCTCTGAGGTATTCCCTCACATCAATCAGATTGGGAAACATGACTAAAAAGGAAAATGACTAAAGCTAGAAAGGAAGTGGGAAAAAAAAAAGACACTAATGCACAATTGGTGGAATTGTGAACTAGTACAAATATTCTGAAGAACAATTTAGAATTATGCCCAAAGGGCTATGAAACTGCATACCCCTTGATATAGTAATAACCACTATGAGGGATAAATCCCAATGAGATCAAAGAAAAATGTAAAAGGACTCATACATATAAAAATATTAACTGCAGCTCTTTTTGTTTGGGCAAAGAATTGGAAATTTAGGAGATGTCCATAAATTGGGGAATGGCTGAAGAAATTGTAGTATTTGTTTGTGTTGGAATATTATTATGCTATGAGAAATGACAAGCAGGATGATTTCAGGAAAAATCTGTGCATACTTGTTTGAAGTGAGCAAAACCAGGAGAAATGACATATATATGTATATATATATATATATATAATAGTAATGTTATAATGATGATCAACTATGAAAGGCTTAGCTACTCTGATCAATATAATGATCCTTGATAATTCCAAAGGATTCCTAATGAAAAATACTATCAATGTCCATAAAGATAATTAATCAACTTTGAGTACAAATTGAAATTTTAAAAAATTATTTTTTCATAGCAGTTGTTTCTCTTCATTTGTGTGATGGGTATCATATTTCTTGCTTTCTCCATAGTGCAGTGGTTCCCAGACTTTTTTGGCCTACTACCCCCTTTCCAGAAAAAATATTACTTAGCCCCCTGGAAATTAATTTTTAAAAATTTTAATAGCAATTAATAGGAAAGATAAATGTACTTGTGGCCATCACCGCCTCCCTGGATTGCTGCAGCACCCACCAGGGGGCGGTAGCGCACACTTTGGGAATCACTGACATAGTGGGAGGAGAGAAGATATGTAAAACTGAAAGGAAAATATTTGAAATATTCATAAGCTTGAATGAAAAAAAAAATTTTTAAAGACCGGGTTTGAGGAAGAGAGCAGAACCTTAAAAATAACTAGGATTAGTCAACTTAAGAATTCCATTTTAAAACACATTTGCCTAGGCTTCATTACTTGATTTTGATGTCTATTGGCCCAAATGGGAATCCCATAACTTTAAGAAATAACTAAGGAATCACATATTTCATTGCCTATTCTAGAGCAAAGTGGCTGAAAGAACCAAATTCTGAAGCAGAGGAATTATTCCGCATGGTGGCTGAAGTATTCATCTATTGGTCAAAGTCTCATGTAAGTAGGATAATGTTGGTAGAAAGTTTTCTTATAAGTCTATAATGAATGCTTTTAGCTTATTTTCTTTAAAAAACCCATTCCTTTTTCTGAGAAGAAGCTTGTTGCCTTAACTTTTTCAACAGCAGTGAATTTTTCCTTCTTGCTATAATGGTGAAGCAGGCTTTCTTTTGTAAATTTGAAATATCATCATAGTGTATTCCATTTTAGTATTTGATATTATGACAAAATGAAGGGTCTCTTTGAAAGTTATTTGAACTGTTTAAATATAGTTTAATCTGTTTAAAATGTTTTTTAGAAAATAATTATCTATTTGCACTACAAGTATTATTTAAATTGAATAGAGAATTGCAGCTACCCCCTTTTTTGTTGTAGATTCATCCCAATTTCTATGCAACATTTTTATTGCAATAACTAGCACCATATATTTTAGTCTTACTGCTAAAATATTTACCTTTATTATTCTATATATTCCATATTCTATTTACTGCATTTTTAGCAAAGGACCACTAAACATCTCCTTTACATTTTCCAGGGGTAACTGTGAAATAATATTTCAATAATTTTCAGTTAATACTCTATCTAGAAAAAAGATTTAATAAGTTTTCTAAGCATATTGACTTTGTTACCAAATGTAACTATACAGTTTTTAATAAATTAAAGTCATATTAGAGGTTTTTTTTTCCAAAAGAATTGCAAAAATCTTTGTATTTAATGAGATAATCAACTATAGCTTTTTTTGTATCATTCTTTTGCCCTTTTTTGTTACTTATATTTTTAATTCTTCTGTATACATGGAACTCCATGATTTACAACCAGAGAGTGTGACCAATAGAATACTTACATGTTAAAGAGAAGGATTTTGGCAATAATAAAACAGTTTTGGATCATTAAAAGCCTTTCCAAATATAATTCAGTCTAGGCTTTGCCTATTCTGTTTTGACTACAACTCAGTTTTCATTTGCAGTACCTGTCCAAGATAGAAAAATTAAAAAGCTGTAAGGATCATTACTTTAAAAGTACAACGATATTGGATCCTATAGTCTTCACAGAACCCCCATCCCCCTGTCCCCTTGGATAACATTATAGCCTCTTACTTGCTTTTATTTCCAAACCATCTATCTACAAAATTATCATAAACTTTTTCAGTCCTATTCATCATCAGTAAAGTATATATAAACATGTTGTTTAGTTAAATAATACACTTTTCTCCTCATTTGGAATCTGGTCTTCATAAACCTCTTAAGTTACCTTACTGCTCTTTTACTTGTATATAGTCCTTCTCTATAATTCCCCATGTGTAAAATATGAATAGTTCCTCATACCACATATGCTTTGTGATTTTAAAGAAATTTTGGTAATTTATTATATTTCAATTTAAATGATTTATTTTTAGTTGAAATTATTTTGTCCCTCCCAGTAGCTCCCTACTCCACTGAGAAAATTTTGAAAGAAAGGAAAAAAGAAAGAAAAAGAAAGAGAAAAACAAAGCTTTCAGTATATAGCTACATAGTCCATTTTTCACAATAGCAATATCCTAAAATGTCAGTTTTCCCAGCATTTTAAGTTCCTCATGTCTGTCAAAAAGTGTCATGTGTTTCTTTTTCATTTTTTTGGACTCAAGATTTATCATTTGAGTTATTAAAGTTCTGAAGTCTTCTAAAGTTGGTTTTCTCTTTACAGCAATGCCTTAATAGTTCAAATAATAAATCTTAGGAAGTAGTCACTATATCCTAATTTGTATTGCTTAAAGTTATAATTATCTTAAATGTGATATTTGGTTCTAGCTCAGAAAAGAAATATGCAGTATATCTTTTATAATGTGCTTACTTCATAGGATTTAGTATTAATACTAATTGGGACCTGCTTATAATATGATTTTTGAGTGTGTGAATTGATTCAGTCATTCTAGAGAACAATTTGGTCATTCTTGAGAACAATTTGGACCTATGCCCAAAGGGCTACACAACTATACTTATCCCTGGACCCTACAATACTATTACTAGGTTTGTACCCCAGAGAGTTAAAAAACAAAAAGGGATAGAACCTATATGTACAAAAATATTTAAAGTAGATCTTTTTGAGGGGGATAAAGAATTGGAAAATAAAGAGATACCTATCAATTGGCAGATGATGAGAAAGTTATATTATATGACTGTAATGGAATACTGTTGTATAAAAAATGACTAGGAGGAGGAATTCAGAAAAAACAGAAAGGCATATGAATTGAAGCAGAGTGAAATAAGCAAAACTAGGAGAACATGGTACACAGTTAAAGGAAAACTAAAATAAACAACTGTGAATGACTTAGCTATTCTCAACTCTACAATTATCCAAAACTGTCCAAAAGACTCATGATAAAAGTGCCATTTGCTTCCAGAGGGGAAAAAAACTGAGAATCTGAATCCAGACCAAAAGTAAACTTTTTTTACTTTCTTTTTTAAAATTTTCATTCAAGTTTCCTTCCACAAAAAGATTAATAGGGAAAAATTATTTTATATGATTGTACCTATAATATCTAGCTGTAATTGCTTACCTATCAAAGAGGCAGGATTGGGGAGGTGAAAAGAAGGTGTGGGAAAGATTTAAAGCCTCATTATTCTTTGAAAAATGTTGGAAACTGTTTTTACCTCTAATTGTAAAAAAATAAAATAAAAAATTTTAAATGTAATTATTAAATGAATCATTCTCATAGTTCTGCTCACTTCACTCTTCATCAATTCCTAAAGATCTTGTTAGTTTTCTATGTCCATTTTGTCATGATACAATATTTATTGCATTTGTATTACCACAATTTGTTTAGCCAATAGCCAAAAAAGAAGACACTTCCTTTATTTCCAGTTTTGAACTATTATGAAAAACTGCAATAGATGCTTATTAATGCTTTTAAATGCTACAAAAAAACTGCTGTAAATATTCATGAATGCTATAAAATGCTATATAGTGATGTGATATGACTGAGTCAAAAGGTATATCCAGTCTGATAACTTTATGAGCATAGTTTAAATTTGCTTTCCAAAATGTCTTGACCAGCTCATATCTTTACCAGAAGTGTGCTATTTTACCTGTTTTCTCATAGCCCTTCCATAATTTATAATAGTCTTCTTTTGTCATCTTTGTCAATGTTTTAGGTGTCAGGAGGAACATAAAAATTTCTTTATTAGCATTTCTCTAAATTCTAGTGATTTAGAGCAATTTTTTTCACATGAAAACTGATAGATTGGAGTTACTCCTTTGAGCATGGCCCATTCATGTCCTTTGATAATTTGCCTTTTGGAGACTGGTTCTTAGTTTTATACATTAGAATCATCTTTTTATATATCTTGGAAATGAGTCTTTTATAAAAGAAACATTGCGGAGATTTATTTTCCCTGGGTACTTGTTTCCCTTCTAATTTTTATCATATTAGTTTTGTTGATGTAATAACTTAAAATTTTATGTGATCAAAATTGTCCATTTTTATCTTGTGTGACCACCTATTTAGTCATGAATTCTCCCCACCTCTATATATGCAAAAAGTAATTATTTCCTTGCTACAATAATTTATTTATATGATCTATTCAATAAGTCATATATCCCTCTTAAGCTTATTTTGGTATATAATAATGAAGAATTAAAACATGTATTGTGCCTCAAAATCTCTTAATGGAAATGTTAAATCAGTTCACAGTATCTGCCTAGAAAATGAAGAAATAGAAATGGCAAAAAGTAGTGAGATGCCTAGAAAGTCAAATAATTTCTTTGGCTAATTGGTGCAACTTTCATCTTCACCAAACATATTAGAGTTACCAAAGATGAAAACCAGTAGGCTTGAGTTGTGTTTCCTTTCACTTTTCTCTGATGGAGAATACAAAAGTACTATAAAATGTCTAAAATCTGACTAGAAACCACAAAAAGTTTACAAATAACCATGGGATTTTTCTAACATGCTCAATCACTCTAACCTCTAAACAGAACAGTGACATGCACACAGTAGATAATAAATGTTAGTCAAAATTAAACTGAAAAAATATGAGGATTTCTGCTTCCAGGAACTAAGATGGCAGAGTAAGAAAAGCACTCAGCCTGCCCAAAACATCTACAAACATCTACTCACACACACAAAAAAAGAAGAAAAATATGCTCAAAATGAATAAAAATAGGAAGAAACCAGTTCATGGGGTGAGAACATTAAGGAACCAGTAAAGCAGAGCAGGGACCACATGACTCAGGAAAAGGTATAGACAGAACCAGCTCATACAACATGGCAGGGAAGGGTACTGACAGGACAAGCTCAATCAAAGGGTAAAAAGGTTACCATTGGGACCAACCCATCCAGAGCAGCCCAAAAAGGGATACAGACAGGATCAGAACACTCAACACAGCTGGGAAGGGAATTAGAAGGACCAATCTGTCTAGTGTGGACCAGGAGAGGGTGTAGGCCAGACTTGCTTACTGGGTAAGGCCAGGAAGGGTACTGGTATGTCCAGTCTGCCAAGCTTAGTCCAGAAGAGGGTGCAGGTCAGAACAGCCTGGGAGGTGGTGAATGCTATAGGATTGAGGAGCAGCCCATCTCCAGAAACACCAGGGGATCTGGCAACAGGCAAAGCAGAATTCAGCTAGGGAAAACAGCTAAAACCACCCCCACATCAAATCAGTGAGGTCATCTACCCTTCCCCAGTGTATATTGTGAGACCTAATGGCAGTTAAACCCACCTCAAACACTGGAGCAGGCTATTCTTCAGGGTCAGAACAATATTTCCTCTATACCAGGAGTGAAGCAGAACTTCAACATTTAGACAAGGTAATGAAAAAGAAAAAAAGGAAAACTGACGAGATGAGCAAAAGGCAAAAGGAAAAATATGGTCTTAGGGAGTTAGTGACAGAGAAATCAGGATGCAAACTCAGAAGATAATAATGCCAAACTGGAAATATGTGAAACCTCAAAGCCTAGGGCTAAAGAATTTCAGGCCTCAAAAGACCTCTCGAAGACTTTAAAAAGAAGATAAAAAATCAAATAAGAGAAATGACAGAGAATCATCAGTTTGAAAAAAATTAATGAAGAAAACATCCGAAAAACTAGAATTGGCCAAATGAAAGTACAAACAAACAAACAAAAAACTGAAGAAAACATCTTCCTAAAGACCAAATTGTATCAAGTGGAAAAGGAAGCTCAAAAACACATTGAAGGGGATAGCTGTGTAGCTCAGTGGATTGAGAGCCAGACCTAGAGATGGAAGGTCCTAGGTTCAAATCTGACCTAAGATACTTCCCAGCTGTGTGACTCTGGGCAAGTCACTTAACCCCCATTGCCAAGCCCTAACCACTTTTCTGCCTTGAAGCCAACGGCTCCAAGATTGAAGGTAAGGGTTTTTAAAAATTAAAAAGAGAAAACTGAAGAAAGAATTGGTGAAAACACAAACACTTAAGAAAGAAAATAAATCCATAAAAATGAGAACTGGACAAATAAATGGAAGTGAATGACTTCATAAGAAATTAGGAAACATTACAGCAAAATAAAAAGAATAAAAAATAGAGGAAAATCTGGAAAATTTCACTGGAAAAAGACCTAACCTAGAAAATAAATCTAGAAGGAATGATCTAAGAATTGTCAGAACATCTGAAAATTAGGATCAGAAAAAGAGTTTGGATACCACATTATAAGACATCATCAGGGAAAACTGTCCTGATATCTCTGAATAAGAAGAGGAAAATAGAAATTGAAGGAGTCTACTAATTACCACCTGAAAGAGAGCTACCAAATATAACATCCTAAAACTATCATAACCAAACTTCAGAACTACTAGGCCAAGTAAAAAGTACTACAAGCAGCCAAAAGGAAACAATTCAAATATTGTGATGTCACAGTCATGAGTACACAGGACCCAACAACTTCTATATAAAAGGATCAGAAGGCATGGAATATAATATTCCCAATGGCAAAGGAACTAGGACTACAACCAAAAATCACATACCCTGTAAAGCTGAGCATAATATTACAGTGGGAAAAAGTGACATTTAATTAAATAGTGAACTTCCAGACATTCCTGACAAAAAGACCAGAGTTGAAAAAAATTCAAAATTCAAATTCAATACTTGAAAAACATTACAAGGTAAACAGAAAAGTGGAAACTAGGGGCTTAAATACAAATCAATCAAGCTGATTACACTCTTGCATAGAAAAGTGTTCATTAAGATGATTAATATATCTATGATATTAGAGATACTTAGGTTGCTTAAAAAAACTCAAAGACTTAAAAGTACTTTAATACTTAAGAACTTTATCTCTTTTAAGACAGAGAGAAGACATATGCAATAGAAGGAAGGGACCAAGTTGAATGGGATAGGATGATATCCAAAATAAATTAATAAGGGATGAGAAAGAGGAACACACTAGGAGAAGGAAAAAGGAGAGACAGAAGTGTGTCAATCATCTTAAATGAAGAGGCATGGAAGAATAAAGAGTGGAGGAGAAGATGGGGATTGGTGGGCAAAGCATGAACTTTCATTGTAATTAGTTCAAAATGGAATTTACATACACATTGAGTTGGGAAGTAAGGCAGTAGGAGGGAGGGAAGTAATAATTAAAGGTGAGGGATGGACAAGAGGGATAGTAAATTAGGATAGGTAAATTAGGTCTGAAGCAAAATGTCTGCGAGTAGTGAAAGGCTGAAAGGAGAGAGAGAGAAAAGGATAAACATAAAATAAAGAGAAAACCACCCAGTTATTATAACTGTGAATGTAAATGTGATGAACTCACACATAAATTGGAAGAAGATAGGAGAATGTATTAGAAACCAGAATGCCACAATATGTTATCTACAAGAAACACATTTAAAACATGTTGACACATGTAGAGTAAAAGAAAAGGATTGGAGCAGAATTGATTGTGCTTCAGTGAAGAGGGAAAAAAGCAAGAGTAGCAATCATGATCACAGATAAAGCAAAAGTAAGAAATTGATCTAAATTTATTAAAAGAGATAAGGAAATTACATCTTGATAAAAGTTATCATATATAATAAGCCAACATCAGTACTAAACATTTATGCACCAAATGACAGAGCTTCCAAATTCCAAATGGAGAAATTACATGAGTTGCAGAAAGAAATAGAGAATAAAACTTTACTAGTGGAGGATCTCAACTTTACCCTCTCAGAACTAGATAAATCCAACAAAAAATTAAACAGGAGAGAAATTAAAGAAGAAAATTAAACTTTAGAAAAGTTTGGTGTGATAGAGCTCTGGAGAAAACTGAATGGGAATTGATAATCTTATCAGCAGTACATGGCACCTTCACAAAAACTGACCATATAATATGGCACAAAGCACCACAACCAAATATAGAAAAGCAGAAGTATTAAATGCATCTTTTTCAAATCATAATGCAATAAAATTTATATTCAACATGAGGCAGAAGAAGACCAAAAATTAATTAGATACTAAATAATCTTATCCTAAAGAATTAGTGAGTCAACAAATTATGGAATAATCAAACATTTCATTGAAGAAAATGACAATGAAGAGATGACACACCATAATTTGTGGGATGAAAACTAAACAATATTAAGGGGAATATTTATATTTCTAAATGTTTACATCAATAAAACATTCAGAGAGAAGATGAGTGAATTAATCATGCAACTAAAAAAGCTAAAAAAAGAACAAATTAAAATTCCCTAATTAAACATCAAATTAGAAATCCTGAAAATCAATGGAGAAATAAATAAAAACTGAAAGTAAGAAAATCATTGAACTAATAAATAAGACATGGAGCTGGATTTATTTCTTAAAAAATAGATAAACCATTGGTTAATTGATTTTTTTTAAAAAAGGAAGAAAACCAAATTAGTATCAGAAATGAAAAAGACAAATTCACAAACAGTGAGGAAAAAACTAAAGCAATTATTAGTAATTACTTTGGCCAAATGTATATAAATAAATCTAACAATCTAAATGAAATAGATGAATATTTAAAGAAATACAAGTTATTTAGATTAACAGAAGAGGAAATGGGATATCTAAATAACCTCATTTCAGAAAAAGAAATTGAAAAAAACATCGATTAATTTCCTAAAGGAAAGTCCCTGGGCCCAGATATATTCACAAGGGAATTTAACCAAACATGCTGTGAGCAATTAACTCCAATACTATATAAACTACCATATTATATCTACATAAAAGCAGATGAAGAGGGAATTATATGAAATTCCTTTTATGATATAGATATGGTGCTGATACCTAAATCAGGAAAAAAAAAGAAAGAAAACTATAGACCAGTCTTGGCAAAATATTGACACATATGCCCAGCTGGCACAGGAGTGTTGCTCTGTTCCCCCTCTTTTCCCAGTGCCCAAGGACATTTTACATACCCCAGTCCTCTGTCCAGTCACCCAAAGTGAGCACTTCATCCCTCTGCTTTCTTGGGTAATGAGGGGAGCTCACAGGCAGCTGAAAATTTCAGTTTTGGCATGGGAACTTGAAAACCATCACCAAGGCTGCTATAGACCAATCTCCTGAATGTATATTGATATAAAAATCTTAAATAAAATGCTAGTAAGGAGAATGTAGCAATCTATAATAAGGATCGTACACTATAACCAAGTTGGTTTTATACTGGAATGCAGAAATGGTTCAATATTATGAGAACTATTAGCATAATTAGCCACATGAATTACAAAAAATACTGTAACCCCATAAGATTATATCAATAGATGCAGAACAAGCATTTGACAAAATATAATGCCCATTCCTTGTAAAACATTAGAGGACAGTGAAATAAATGGAGTTTTCTTTAAAATTATGAAAGACATTCATCAGCTAGCATTTTTTATAATGGAGATAAGCTAGAAGACTTCCCAGTAAGATCAGGGATGAAGAAAGGATGCCCATTATCATCACTGCTTGAGAAGAAAAACAAATTGAAGGAATTGGAATAGGTAATGAGGAAACAAAGTTAGCACTCTTGGAAAATAATATCATGGCATACAAAGAGAATCCCAGAAAATTAACTAAAAACTAATTGAAACAATGAACAACTTCAGCAAAATTGCAGGAGATAAAATAAATCTTCATAAATCATTAGCATTTCAATATAGCACCAACAAAGTCCAACAGGAGATAAAATAAATCTTCATAAATCATTAGCATTTCAATATAGCACCAACAAAGTCCAACAGGTAGAAAGAAAGAGAAATTCCATTTAAAATAACTGAAGACAATATAAAATATCTGGGAGTATACCTTCCAAAAAAATACAGCAACTATATGAATGCAATTACAAGGCACTTTACATGCAAAAAAATCAGACTTAAACAATTGGAATAAAGAATTGTTCATGTGTAGTTTGGACCGATATAATAAAAATAGCAATTCTACCTAAGTTAATTTACCTATTAAGTACAATACCAATCATTTTTAAAAAAAAAATTCACAGAGCTAAGGAAAATAATAACAAAATTCATATGGAAAAACAAAAGGTCAAGAATGCCAAGGGATTTGATTTTGAAAAATACAAACGATGGAGTCTAGCCATACCAGCTCTCAAACTATACTGTAAATCAATAATCATCAAAACAATCAGGTACTGGCTAAGAAACAGGGTACTGGAATAATGGAATAGATTAGGTAATTAATACATAGTAGTGAATGATCCTAATAACCAAGTGCTTAGTAAACCTAAGTATCCAAGCTTTTGGGAAAAGAACTCAATATTCAACAAAAATTTCTTAGAAAACTAGGGAGCAGTATGGCAGAAACTAGACATAGACCAGCATCTCACACCATATACCAAGATAAAATCAAAATTGATATAGGTTTGTGAAATAAAGGGTGATACCAAAAACAAATTAGGAGACACAGAATAGTTTGCCTATTAGACCTATGCAAGAAGGAATAATTAATGATCAAACAAGAAGAAGAGAAATGGATATTTTGATTATATTAAAAAACCAATGTTTAATATATTAATAATGTAATTAGTGTTTAATTAATATATAAACAAAACCAATGCAACTATGATTATTAGGGAAACAAAAAACTGGAAAAACATTTTTGCAATAAATATCTCTAACCAAGGCCTCATATATAGAGAAATGAGACAAATATATAATAACACAAGTCATTCCCTAATTGATAAATGGTGAAGAATATGAATAGGCAATTCTCAGATTAAGACATCAGAACTATCTATGTTCAGGAAATACTTGTTAAAAATTGTTTTTACATGTAATTGAAAAATAATAAAAGGAATGTGTTGGTTTTAAAAATGTAATACATATGATGAATAAATTATTGAAAACTAATATCTCCTGGCATTCCACATTTGAAGAAAGCTTTTAATAGGTGGTTTTTGACATCATGCATGCCTTTTAAGTAACTAAACTTTTTTTTTAATCATTTCTTTGTGATACAAATTGGTGATTATACTGGATCATATTTTTCCAGTGCCTAAAGATAAAATTGGATCAATTAATTGACTGATTTTTCAGAATGAGATTTATAGTTGCTCTCTTAATGTAAAATTTAAATCTTCTGTAAAAGGAGGCTATTGAACAAATGATCTCTATAATCTTTTCCAATTTCTGACAGACATTTGGGTGCTAAGTGTTCACTCTATAACAATATTCATTGATACTTAATATTTTCAGATATATATATTATAAATTGATATTACAGATTTTTAAAAGGGGTTAGCCATATAATTTCTAAAATACTTCCAAAAATTCTGATTCTGTAGTCTTTGAAAAATTTTTTTAAAATACAGTCTCCACCAGTCCTACTCAGCAATTTGTGCTGACTGGTCATTTTTATTTTAAAGAGTAATAATAGATTTAATAAATCAATAATTATAAATGTATGTATACATATGAGTTATATAGTACATATAAGTACACAATAAATAAATGAATAAACAAATAAATGAATGAATGAATGAATAAATGAGAAGAAGAAATAAAGGTAAAAATGACTGACATTTTGGATGGAAGGCCACATTGCAGTGAGCCTTTTTCACTTCTGTTCAGTTTTGCCTTAACTTCTCATTATTATCATTTTTAGAAATGTTTCTTATTTGTTATATTTAAATACTGAGGTAATTCCAACCTCTCCCCCATTAGAGAGGGCATCATTTGATAAAAAGATATATGTATATATAAAATTATGTCTTATTTATTTCTGTTTATCAGTTCTTTCTCTGAAAGTGGATGTAACTAAAATGTCTTATGCAACTTTCTAGAATTTCAAAAGAGAAGAGCAGAACTTTGTGGTTCAGAATGAAATCAACAACATGTCTTTTCTTATTACTGACACCAAGTCAAAGATGTCAAAGGTATTTTAATTTATTCCATGATTCCAGGATATATCTCACCTTATTTTCTCTTGCAGTTTAATTCTGAAGAGGGCATGACAATAGTTTCAAGTGTTAACTACTTAATGATCATATCTGCAGGAGTTTTCAAGGCATTCTAAGTTATCTTTTGTACTGTGTAATAGCTGATGATTTTGTTTAAGAAGTTGAAATAATTCTTACTCCAAATTTGATTTTAATTCATATTTTATGGTATTAGTATACCTTGGTTCTTCATTACTGGGTATACACTACCCAGTAATTGCAGTGATAGATGATGAAAGTCTGAACTATGTCAGTGTTTTGTTTTTTTTAATAGAGAGAAGCTGTGGAGGTATAAATGAAACAATTTGGGGAATTTATTTGATAAACGAGTAAGGTAATGATGCTGAGGTTATAAACTGTAGAGTAGAAAAATGGAGAGTTGTTTGTTGAGAGTAGTAAGGAACATAATGAGTTTTCTTTTGTATAGGTTGAGTATGAAATGCCTGTGCCTTCTGAAATATCCACCAATCAGCCAGTGGTTCAAGAGACTTAGCTTTATAATGGTCCATGAATCATCTGAATAGAAATGGTAATTAAACCCATAGGAGCTATTGAGATCACCCAGAAAGAGTATATAGACAAGGAAAGAGAGCCCAGGACAGTCAT
Source organism: Gracilinanus agilis (assembly GCF_016433145.1). NCBI lineage: Eukaryota > Metazoa > Chordata > Mammalia > Didelphimorphia > Didelphidae > Gracilinanus > Gracilinanus agilis. Next base: position 148,913,994 of record NC_058133.1, on the reverse strand, counting down.
GAAGGACACCCACAAATAAGAAGTATGATAAGAATGAGGATCCAGTATAAAAGATAGGAGTAGTCATATAGTGAGAAATCAGAATCTGAAGAAAGTAGTATCAAAAAAATCAAGAGAAAAGGAAGTTTCTAGGAAAAGAGTAGTCAGCAATGTTGAATGTAACATAGAGGTCTAAAAGAGTAAGGACTGATAACAGACCATCAGATGTCAGTTAAGAGATTTTTGGTAGTTTGGGGATAATAGTTTTGGAAGCCAAATTGCAACAGAGCTAGAAGAAAGAGAGAGAAGAGGAAATTTATGCAAAGATGGAAATACTTTACTTGGAAAGATAGTTTCTTTTTTTTCCATGTTTTTTTAGAGGAAGGACAAAACCCTTAAAAGAAGGGGCATAAAGTCTACTGGACTGACAGAATTTCTAAGGGAAAGAGTAAAATAAGCATATGCTAAATTAAAAAAAAAAAACAGGCAGAAATTGCTTGAAAAATAGTTCTGCAAAAGTATTACAACTCTTTAATTAAGGGCAGATAAGGAAAGAAAAAAATAACCCAATACCAGTTTTCATAAAGATCTGAAAGCAACTAGGTAAAAGAAAAACTGACACTAACTATATCTCCCATGTTTGTCATACAGGCAGCAGTCACAGATCAAGAAAGGAAGAAAATGAAACGTAAAGGAGACAGATATTCTATGCAGACCTCTCTTATTGTAGCAGCCCTGAAGAGATTACTGCCAATTGGATTGAACATTTGTGCACCTGGAGACCAAGAACTAATTGCCTTAGCCAAAAACCGCTTTAGTATGGTAAGGGTGTGCCTTTTTTCTAGCTTTAATCAACAAATACTTCAGGCTATTTATTCACTCCTTACTCTGTCAGCAAGAATTATGATTCATCAACATTGAGTGTTTATTGAGCATCCACTTTATACATGGTGAAGAAATATATACTTGGCTAATAGGGTTATCTTTTTCTTAATGATGACTTCTTCAAGTATTTTACCGTTTTTTAATTTTAATTAATAAATACTACTTCACTGTTTTAGGACCAAACCTATAGAATGAGAACTGGAAGGTCTGTTAGAGTTTATCTATTCTAAGTCCTTATTTTACAGAGGAAAACAAAATCCCCAAAAAGTTGAGGGATTTTCCCATCATTACACACCAGAAATAAGTGACAGAGCTGGGGTTCAAACCCTATTTTTTCTAATTCCAAATTCAGTACTTCACCAGACTGCTTCTTTTTCAAACTTCAGTTACAGGGAATGTCAAAAGAATTTACCATATGAGATCATATGATAAAGATTCATTGTGTGTACTGATTTATAAAGGGTAATTCCTTATGTGAAAAACAAAGTATTGAGATCATGTAGAAACTCATTTTCAAGTAGCAAGATATTTCAATCAATAGGGAACCCAGTTTTGATCTCCTTTTACTCCTTTGTCCTCTTATTGGAGATGATAAAGATGAGGAAAAAACCTTTTGCAAATCTGAAGACAGTGATGATAGTAAATATCTAATGTTTTAAAGTTGACAAGGCATTTTCCATATAAAAGCCCTATGAGCTGGATAATGTGAGTATTCTTACCCTTATCTTACAGATAAGGAAATAGCAGGTCACTTAGTTTAAGAAACATGTGAAGTCACAGAGTTAGCATTTAGCAGAACTAAAACCAAAACCTAGATCTTATAATTTCATGCCAGTTCTTTCTGCCACATTATGCTATCATTCAATAAGTATACATTGGGATATAAGGTAATACTTCAAATCCTGACTTCCCCAACCATTCTCAGACATGACAACTCTATGTTTCTATAGCCTTCCTATGTAAATTTAAAATATAGTAAGGAAAAGGAGGCATACAGCATGGCAGATGTAGAGTAGAGGGAGACTGTTGTGACAGTTATCTGGGTTGTTTGCAAAGTCTCCATAAACCTGAAAGGGTTTTCTACTAAGCTATAATAAGGGTATATAACCAACTATTCTATTGTGCAACAAAGAAAATCATAGAATAATTCAGTATAAAACCAGTTTTGTTAGCTAGTTGACGGGGGGCTGGGAAAAAAAAAAACCAAGAAAGCATTTTCTTGATACTTTTTCCTGATATAAATTAAAAAATCAACCATTTTAAATATAAAAACACTTAATATAACAAAAAATTTGTAAAAAACTTCTTTTCAAAGAATGCCCAAATCTTAGTTTTCTATTTTTGGATCCTATAAACCGGAGGTCAATTTGCACATTATTCTTATTTTTAAAAACCTTGTAGTGTCCACTAATGAATAGTACCTGACCTATTGTAAGTTTTCCCTCTTATGTTTATTTCTTGACAGAAAGACACAGAAGATGAAGTGCGTGATATTATTCGTAGTAATCTTCATCTACAGGGAAAGGTAAGCTAGGATATTTTACAAAGTACCATTCAGTGTATTTCAAACATTTCTTTCTTCAAAAGGATAATCTCACAAATGATTTTAACTCAGTAATTCAATAAAGCAGAATATTTTGACCAGTCATTTTTTTCTACATTGTAAAAATCATTTATTTTAAGAACATGAAAGAAGTCAATTTTAATGGAAATTTAATGCCCATTAGTACAAATAAAACTAATTTTAAGGAATATATGAGACTTTTCTCCAGAATTATTGTAATGATCACCTCCAGTTTAAAAAAGTATATGTGAATATAGTTAACTCTTTTTACTTTTTGTTGTTAGTAGAAGGGGGTCTGAGCAATAAAAGAAATCTTAGAAATTAGAAAATACAAAAATAATATCTATAGTTTTATTTCTTTGAATGTTGCTATGTTTTGGAGATCAGCCACCTTTTTAGCACTGAGTGCCCATCAGTTGTGCCAAGTATTTTATAATGGACTTAATGCCTTAAGCATAAGGAATGAAATGAAACATGTTTCAATAAATACTTTTCTACAATACAGAAAATTAAAATTACATTTGTAGATAATATTTATATGGTACTTACTATATTCCAGGTATTATGCTGAGTACTTTACAATTATCATCTCGTTTGTTCCTCCTAACAACCCTGGGACATGGATGTTACCATTATTCCCATTTTATAAATGAGACAAACAGATTAAGTGACTTGCCCAAATAGGAAGTGTCTGAGGCCAGATTTGAAATCAAGTCTTCCTGACTCTATGCCCAACTCTCCATGATCTATGTCACCTGGCTGCCTTCTCTTTTTCAGTCAAGGTTAAGAAGTAGAATGGATTTGATAGGTGATTTGTTCTGTTTTATATGCCTCTCAATTAGGATTTAGATATGAAATTTAGTATCTTACAGTGTTAGAGGAAATAGCAGCTTGAATTATATAAGTATTTTGAGACTGAAAATGTTAGTAGTGCATACCTTAGTGTCCGTCCTATTGGAGGAGAAGAAATAACTCAGTGGGAGAGAATAATTACGAAAAAGAGGAGGGAATAATTATGCAAATTTTGAATAAAAGAGAATTACATTTTAAAATGCTTGCTTTGGACTTTTAATTTAGATTTTACATATCCTGCCATACATAAAGTGTTATTTTTTTCTTTTGATCAAAGTTCTTTTTAATATTTCAATTTGTTCTTTGTCATGATAAGAATCATGAAATTTAAAGACTTATCCATGTATTTAGCTTCTATTTTAAATTATTTGTGTTTATTAAATTTCCAGTTTGCTTTTGGGGTTGTCCTCTCTCTTCACCAATTAAGAACTTAAATTTATTGCTGCTTTACTGATCCAGAATAATGATTTTTTAAAATTGCCTTTACTTAGCTTGGGCTTTCATTCAAGAAACTGCTAACATTTAATATGTCATCTCTTCAGGATATTCTATCCCTTATTTAAAGCTCCTAGAATAAATACTAAATAAATCTGATAATACAAAAAAAACAACTTGGTGTGCTTTATTTTATGAGAGAAATCTTATTCTTGGTATGATGGCATTATGACTAACATTATTTGTAAAAATGTTCTTAATAAGTTATGATCAAATTCTACTTTAAGAATGAAAACCCTGCTTATAAGATAGTTTGGACCAAACTATTTCTAATGTTTAAGAGGAAAAAAAAATTAGAAGTTTTAAAATTTTTGAAATAGTTCATTTTAAATTAGACAAAGAAAATGAAAAAAAAATTTGAGATTTGGTTGACTACTTAATAATTGTTAAAATATTAAAATGAAATAAACTTCAAACATATGCATTATATCATTGAACTTTCACCAAGTAATAGTTTGTCAGCTGGAAAAAGAGTGAGGGAGACATTTTGTAATAAGAGCAGAGGTAGGAGAATGTCATGAGCATATTTAGGCATAGTTTTTGCCACTTATTTCAGATCAGATTTTAACCTCAAGGTCAAAACCTGCAAATGGGCAATTTGGAACAAATATACTGGTACTCAACTACTGCTGCTCCCATTAACACAGAAAGCTTACGAAAGTCTTTCTAAACAATAAGTTGGCGAAGTATCCCATGTATTATTACACCCATTTTATAAATGCAAAAACTGACGCTCAGAGAAGGTAATTGATCTGTCCATAGTCAAAGAGCTAATCTCTTTGAATTGGAATATGAGTCTAGAGTCTCTCTAGGTACAGCTGTCATTTTGTCCTAATATATTGTTGTTTCCTTCCATACCAGGCCAAAATCCCTGCTTCTTCCTTCTTAAATGTCACTACATTTTTGCTCCTGAGAACATTATCAATAATATTCACACATCAGATAGAGGAAAACTTTCTGAACTTTTTAAGATAACTTGAGAAATCCACTACCGTAGGGAAATTTAAAAATCACTGATACATTAACCACTTAAGTAACTAGCTCTTGTTAGGAAGGTGCCTTCAATAGATGATGCTACGTTATATAGTGATAGATTTATTTTTACCTACCCTCAGAAAATTTGGATTTAAATACTGACTGCTGCTTACTACTTATGTAAGTTTTCTGGATTCTCTAGGCCTCTAGAAATGGGTACAGGTGATCTCCAATCCTAATTCATACTCTATCTTTCTGTAACATTAACTCTGGGATAGTTATATAGAAACCCATCACTATTATTCTGGTCTTCCAGAAACCAAAATATATTTCTACTTACTCTTTATAAACCTAAGTATGCTAACATTTCCATAGAGAAAAAATTCCTAATAGTAACTGTCAAAATACAAAATAAGCATGTTGTTAAAATGTTCATGTATGTGTATATGCACATATATAATCATGCACACTCCTTTTTTCCTGTTGACTTAGACCGTATGAAAAATGGAGAGGTATGAGCTAAGATGGTGGATTGGAACTAGTCAGATAGCCAGACCAAAAGACTCATCAAATTAATGATTAATGATTTATGACTAATGATTTAATGATTCAATGTCAAATTGGAGTGAGATTTCCAATGCAGTACCCCAAAATCTGTTTCACCCTTGCCATATAGCAGTTCATCCTTGACTTGGATAAAACCATAAATGGTGTGCTTACAAAATTCACAGAACATGCAAAGATAGAAAAAAATAGCTAATAAAGATGACAGAGAATTATAATTAAAAGAGATTTTGTGAGGGTACAACATTGGACTAAATGTAATAGAGATAATGTAAAGTTTTACATGGGTTCAAAAAATAAACTTCACATGTACAAAGAGAATGTATGGCTAGAAAGCAGAAAGAAGATATCAGCTTAGTGGGCTTCAATATAAGTCAATAGTGTGATATATTATTCAATTTTAGGTTTTATAACAAGAGTGGTAGCATCCAATATCATGGAGTACTTTATCAACCCATAAAAAAACTAGAAGCAGTGGGTTTCTGTTACAAAGAATGAAATTTAGGACTGTTGTAAGAAATAAATGCACTCAGTTATCCACACTGGGATTCTTCAGACAAAACTTCCCAATTCCATGCTCAGGTATAAAATGTTTTGGGCAGGATTCTTCTTTAGTTCTTAGTTAAATTTGGTGGCTTCTGGGGTCCTTTTCAAATTTGTAATTCTTTCATATAAAAGTAAGTGGGAAATGCTTTTGGAAGCTTCCTATAATATTTATTACTAATATGAAAATGACAACTTCAATCCATAAATTCTTCATCTTAAATTCACTCATGAATATTTTTAATAGATTTTACTTGCTTTTCCCCTCCATTACTTCTTTTTAACTTTGCATATGTATATATTGTCTCTTTGTACCATGTCATTCTGGGTTTTTTCATTTTAGAAACTAGTGAAAAGATTGCCTCTCATTTGAAATGGATAAGGAGACAGTGTCTATTATATAAAATCAAAACACTCAAATGCCAACCATTCATCTAATTGAAAACTATTTAATTTTTTAAAAATAATTTGTTATACGGGGGCAGCTAGGTTGTTCAGTGGATTGAGAGCCAGGCATAGTGATGGGGAGGTCCTTGTTTCAAGTCTGGTCTCAGGCACTTCCTAGCTGTATGACCCTGGGCAAGCCACTTAAACTCCATTCTTAGAACTAATACACATTATGGTTTCTTCTATTCTAAACCCCATATTTCTATGTTTAAAAAAGTTTCTTTAGTGAATTATGTATTCACAGAGTTATATTTAGAATCTTCAATCCAACCCCTTTATGTGACCACTAGGGGGAAAAATTTCCTTCAGGTAGAAAATATTTTGGTTCCACAGGACATGCTGGTTAGGTTACAAGAGAATTATTATTATTATTATTATTTTATAGTAATTAGTTATTAGCATAGTAGCCATTCTTGTACTTATATTAATAGCATTTCTGTTCTAATGTCCATGCTGTTTCTAAAAACAAAAATAAAACAAGCCAAAATTATAATACAAGATATGTCACCTGTAGAATTACAAGAAGCATCTATAATTTTGTCAGTTTAGGAAGCTGCTTCTATCAAGTTTATCAGAACACAACGATTATCTAATAAATGTATCCTAGGTAATTAACTGAGACACATAGAGGTTGAATGACTTCAGTTTTCCTCTAGGTCTTTTTACATTTGTCTGGTACCAGTGCAGAATATTGACCAACAACTTTAAAAGAAATACTGATTTGAAACAGATCACCAGAGGTAATAAATATTATGGTTAAAGTGCAATGTGGCAACCATCCTGAGGTGACTCATTGGCTAATGGCTTTGTTTAAGTTTCTAAAAATAAGAAAGTCTTTGTCCACCATATGACTGATTTCCTTTTGGTACTGTGTTCTAATGGTATATTTTTCTAAATCCTTTTTAGTCTCTTGAAGGTTCATCAGCACTGCTGATACTTTAGAATCTTAAATATGTGCTTCTCTCATAAAATTTGTGAAAAAAAGGACAGCTTTTGAAAGACTGGTCCCTGAGAGTATATCCTGTACTTGTAAATTGTTACACAATGTCCACCTAGGAATGTAGCAGTTTTTAAGGTTCCTGGGAAATTTTACATTTATAAATTTGTGATATTGTGTACATATTTTTCTCTTCTTTCTCTAGTTAGAGGATCCAGCTATTAGGTGGCAGATGGCACTTTATAAAGACTTACCAAACAGAACCGAAGAAACCTCAGACCCTGAGAAGACAATAGAAAGAGTATTGGACATAGCTAATGTCCTTTTCCACCTTGAACAGGTGAGATATTCTTTTGGCTCTAAAACAATAAGTTAATAACAGAGTTGAAACTTCTTTTTAAAAGATGGCTATCTGTATGAACACTTTTTATGGCTTAAGTAAGATACCATTTCACATATATATATATAATTTAAAGAATACATATAAATGTTTTTGTTAGTTTGCACAGTACATGTAATTTTGAAATCTTCATATACATTATAGCAAGACTGTAATTAATACACTTTGTGGACTGAGAAAAATCTATGATTTTACCAATGTGAATACTTGTTTCCCTAACACAAATTGTAATTTCTCCAGTGCCTTCTTGTCTCCTTCGACTCATGTCCATATTTTCCCATAAATTCTCTATAGAAGAAATGCTTAATGTACATTCTTTTGTGTTTTGATTTTGAGGGATTTTTAGTGGTTTCCTTGCCCAAAGGTAATAACATAACATTTAAGTCACTAGTTCGTTGTCTCTATTTCTTGCTATATACCAAATTAATATTCATGTTTTAAAAATGAATTTTCTTTAAGCCATTGTAAGTAATATCTCTGCCTTTCCCACCTAAAAATCTTTCCATTATCCCCTGGGTTACATGTAATTTTAATTTTTCTGAGCAGGTAAAAGCTCCTGGGCCAATAAGAGTAGGCCTGGGTCTGTGAGTAGTCCCTGCACTTTTACTTTGGGCAAGATTGGGACCTTCAAATATATTCAAAATATACTAATGAATTATATTCATCTGTGGAACCAAAGAATCCCTGGACTAGATGGTGTTGTACCCAAATTTTAATACCTAACCCAGGTTCCAGGTTCGTGGCCACAGGAAGAATCACACTAACAATGCAATATGCAAGAAGAGGCTCATTCTTTACTAGCAATAATAGCTAGGGTCGCTAGGCAGAGAGGAGTGCCTGAATGGACCCCTTGGAATTCTTAGCCAAGAGTTTATATAGAAATGTTTGGGGAAGGGGGTTGGTACATACATAATTATCAAGGTAGTGTCAGGGACAGGTGGTCAGGAAGCATCTGGGGAGGGGGTTTCAGAGTCAGGAGTCTGGAAGCATTTGGCAAACATACATTAAGTATAGGGGGCTAGCCTCTATATGATTTTTGGGGTCCTGAGTGGCGTGGTGGCATAGGATGGTTAAAGCAGGAGAAAGAAAATGAGAACAACTAGACTAGTGGTTAGCCCATGCTGTTCTGAATTCTATGGGCTTGGAAGTTTATTATATACTGATTTCAAGCAAAGAACACAAAAAAAGAGTCACAGCTGTGAAGGGTTATATCACACATAACCCATTGAAGTTTAAAGAGTAAAGGTGCAAAGACAAATGGCCAAATTCCAACCACCAATTTAGTAGGGGATAACTCTGGGAATGGAAATACCCCATGGAGATGCTCACCAACTGAGTTCTGCTAAAGGCTCCAGTTCTAATCTAAGTATGCAATCTTAACTAAGTAATGTTTGTTAGGATTCAGGCTTCTCAATTATCAAGGAGAGGAATCATCAACTCAGTAGATGCTGGTCTGCCACTTCAAAGCTCTCCAATAAGAATTCTAAGAAAGGTGGTGATCAAAAACTGAGTCAAAAAAGGAGCCTCAGATTTTTATCTTAGATGGCCCATTCTGTCTACATCCTGACATGCAGTGCAGAAAAATCATACACACAGTTTTACTTGCTGATGATTTTGTAATGGGATCCAGATAAAATATCTGTTACAGACTCTGTTTCTCTAAATGACTCCTAATAGCCTCTTGGAGGGATCAAGTTGTTTTTGGATTAACCTACCTGCTGGTACCAGAGCTTTTCAGGGCTCAGGTGACCAGAACCAAACACAAAGACTGCCTCAGTCTGGATTGGTCACATAGGGAAGGAATCCAGATAACAGGCCCTAAATTTGATCCTATTTCTCCAAAGGCATTTCTATATCCAACCTCTCTCTCAACAATTAAGTAGGCAAATATTGTTAAGCAGGCAAACATAGACAAACATTCCTCAAGAAGGTAAATATTCATCAGATAAGATAGCTTCAGTTTTAGGTTGAAGGGGGAGATAAGGAAGACTGTGCTGGGAAACCTTGGGGGCTGGGGGTAGTTTGTCCAGGCCAGAAATAGTTCAGTAGTCTGTCAAACTGATTTTTAAATCCAACAATGGTACCTAAGGTCCTTTGGAGCTCTGAATTTGTGATATGATTTTAGAAGAATGTTGACTCTGAAAAAACAAAAAACTGTTAGTCAGAAAAGCCACTCTTTAATTAAGGATAAGGGTCACAGGGCTGAGTAGGCCCCTACACAGAGTTGTGCTACATGCCTATGAGAGTCTGAAGATTGAACTCAGGATGCTCTGGGCCCTGGCCCCTGGGAGTGCCACCACATTAGATGAGGACTCCAAGGAACAAAAGAAATTGGGGAACCTAAATACCATTTGGGAAGATCCAGGGGCAGGGAAAGATGATTGACATTATCACACTGACAGGATACAAGTTCAGCCTAGGAAAGGAATCATAGCCAGAGGCTAGGGTGTAAGAGAAGGGGCTACTTACAATGAATACTAAAGGATGGTCCCTGTCCAGGTGGGTCTTCTGGGAAAGGGCCTCTGATACAATGGAGAAGACCACCTAAGACAAAAGGATATTTAGCATTTACTCTAGGGTCTATTATTCAGTCTGAAATTGCTAGCCAGAGATTCTCTTCAGGGTGGATTCTCACTGGAAAAGGGAATTAAGTACAAACTTTGGGGTCTCTAATTTAAAAGCTAGTCCTAAAACTTGGGGTTCATCATACCCCACCAATTTGAGGTTTCTAGATTCCATATCGACAAGAATTAGGAATATTCTGTCATCAATATGAAATTTGTTTTGGTCATTATCCAGGATATTTTCCATGGCTTTGGCAAAACAATGTTTTGATTACCTTTTAAGCACCTCGATTGGTATTAATATCCAGTGGATTGTTGAAAGAAATTCTCTATAACTTAATTTCTCATGAACTTTTATGTAATTTAGACCCATTCATGAGATACTGTTTCTTCAAGCCTAGAAGTTGTGCTACTGTAGCAAATGCTTTCTTAAAATAAACAAAAATATTTATGTATGTATAAACAGAAACCATATATCTTATACATCTTTCAATCACTTGTGTTAACATAAAGATTCTACTAAAGAAAATTTCCTATAAAATACTACCTAATATCTTATGTTTTCATCAAGGATTATAATATATGTACTTAAATCATTCTTTTAAGGATTCTACACCAATAAAAAAGCAGACATAGAAATGGTTAGTGACCAGTTTTATCTTGATTGCCTTTCTTTCAGTTAATGTACCATTTATGGTTTTCCTCATTCTTTTGAGAATAAAATATTTTTAAAAATCATCTTTTGAAGATGTATAAAGAATTCATTACTTTAACTCCTGCTCAATATACATTTGATTGTTATATAGCACTTTACAAGGGAAATTTTATTTGGAGTCTTAGATTTAAGTGGGAACAGAACATTTTTATGTATTTTCTGAGTCTTATAGTTGCTCCTTAAGTCAGTTGCTTTTTCTGAACTTCAGTCTCTTCACCTGCAAAATGAGGGAGCTTGAACTATATGTCTTCTAATAATAGCCCACCCTCGTAGGGTCTAAATATGTCATTCCATGATCATAATTATCTACGTAATTACTTTGGAAGAGACTATCATTGTCCATAAAATAAGTACATTAAATGATATTCAAAATCCATATTTTTATGCCTTCTTCTGAATTCTCTTGAACAGATCATTCAAATATTGACTTCAAATACCCATTGTTGACATGGAATTTGGAAGCCCCCTAAACTCGTAGCCTTGGAAGATTTAATTAATTAATTATCTGATTAATTAAATAATTAAATGATTTAAGTAATAAATAATTTTTATAATTAATTGATTGATTGATTGATTGATTTAAAAAGGCTACAAGTTTGGGGGGCTTCTAAATTCCATGTCAACAATGGGTATTTGAATTCAATATTTGAATGATCTGTTTATATCCCAGTTTACTTAGTTTAAAGTTTAAAGCCCCAGGTTTGACCTTGACACATGGGAGTTCCTCCCAGAGGGAAAGTCCAGCTTCACTAGTAACTGACTAACTATAAACCTTAAATTACTTTAAGTGAGGATAACTAATCCCATCTGGTATTAAGTATCTCTTTGGTCCTAATGGCTTCACCCCTTAGGCCAAAATCCTTTACATAGGTAGCTAAACCCTAGGCTGGATCTTCCCCTTTTTTGTCCTTTGTAAAGCATCAGCCCCTCCGGTCTAGATCTCCTCATTTTCCTTTGTTACCATTGTAAAGCCAATTAACTATCCCTCTCCTCCTCAGTACCCTGGTTCCCCTAGAAAGGAATTTAAGCTTCCCAACTTTAATGGCTCCTTGGAATTGTCAATCTAGCATGGTTGGTTTTCTGGGGGCAGGGACCAGAGCAACCAGAGTTCATTCCTCTGACTCTGCCTAGGGGTGTGGCGCACAGCTCTGCATGGAGGCTTAACTCAGCACTTTAAGGAAAGTACAAAAGAGTGATTTTTCTGACTTTAATAGTCCTGTGTTTTTTTCCTAATTAACATCATGTAGAATTTAGATACCTGTTTTCATACCCAAAAGAACTCATTAAAAAGATTAAAATGCTTTCTGAAATAATATCTATACCCCATTGTGGCTTAATTGGTTTAATTACAAATTTTCAAAGTATACTAAGACATGGGACACTGTTCTTTTTAAAATGCTTTTATAGATTGACCTTGTTAACTGGAAAAAACACAGAACTATTAAGTAGTCAGAAAAATCACTCTTTAATTAAGGAAAGGGATTCAATGCTTTCCTCAAAGCCTCCACACAGAGCTGTGCACCCTAGAAACCCAGCCCGCAAAACTGACAACTCTGAAGGACAAAAGAATTTGGGGAATATATATTTTAGGGGAACTGAGGGACTGGGAAATATGATTGATTGACATTACCATGGCTCCAAGGAAATGGGAGTGTCTAAACTAGCTGACTGGGTTGGGAAAGAAACCATAGGCAGAGGCTAGGGTGCCTTACCTTACAATGGATACTAAAAGGATAGTCCCTGCCCAGGTGTTGGTCTTCTTGGGAATAGGCCTGATACAATGGGGAAAAGAAAATTTAGCATTTGCTTAGCCCCACCTGAGATTATCATTTACTTTAGGATCTCTTGTTCAGTCTGAGACTTGCTAAATCTGAGACTTCCCTTGGGTCTACTTTCAAGGGAACAGGGATGAACTTGGAGTCTCCAGTTTACAAGCTAACCCTAAAACTTGGGGTTCATCAGTTCTTACTAGGCTATAAGTTTGGAAGTTTCTTGATTTCACTTCGATAACCTTTATCAAGCACAAAAGATTAAAAATATATTTTACCTTCACTTGATCCATCCATTCCCACTAGCTTTTGTCCTATATCTCATTTCCCTTTTGTGACTAAATTCCTTGAGAAAACTTCCTATAAGTGCCTCAACTTCAGTTTTCTCACTCTCTTCACAAATTCTCTTTATTCTGACTTTGTAATTCAACTGAAAATCTCTCTAAAGTTATCAATGATCTCTTATTTGACAAACCTACTAGCCTTTTTTCAATCCTCATCCTTCTTGATTTCTCTGCAAACTATATCTTTATTACTCACTCTCTTCCCCTTGATACTCTTATGGGGTGCAGAACTCCCTCACATAGTGGATTACAGAGGTGAACCCCTGGGTTCAGAAAGGATATTTTTTGCAAGAATGCAAGACTCCAAACTTAGCTTAAAAGTAAAAAAAGAGAATAATTTGGAAAGTAATGTTGAGAATGGCCATGAATAGCAAGGTGGAATAGCATGGTGTAGCAGCTAGATAAGGAGCTGTTCCTTGGGGGAGACAGCACAGATGGAAAAGCTGTCTCTCCCAGTTACTGTGTGAGTGGAACAACCCTAGGGGTTGCTCCCAGAATGCTTCAGTTCAGGGGTTTTTATACTCTTTACAACAGTGATTACGTGACTCCAGTGTGGTAACCCTCAAGTGGGGGGTTTTGGTCTACCTGAAGAAATAAGGTTGGCCTTCATAGTTCAGAGGACAGATGGATGTCTGAGATACAATTTGATGATATCTAGGAGGTGTATCTCTCTGTCCATCTAAAGGACAATCCAAGGAGGATAATCCTCTCAGGGTCTTATAGAAATTATCAGAAGTTTTGGGTTAGGAGTCACAAGAATGTAAGGGAGCAAAGGAATTTCCCTGCTTATAGATTGCTGAAACACTTATAGTTTTGGGGGTACAATGCCCATGCCAGTATTTCCTTCTCTATATTTTCATGATACTGTTCTTCTCTGGTTCTCCTACCTATCTGACTGATCCTTTTTAGTCTTTCCTGGCTTTTCATCCAGGTCACCCCTTCTAACTATGGGTGTTCCCCGAGGCTTTATTCTAGTTAAACTTCTCCTCTCATCATTTATTTTGCTTGATGGTCTCATCATCTTAAACTCAATAGGTTAAAATTTTAACTCATTATCTTCCCCCAAAAAGCTTTCTATTGCAACAAACTATTGCCCCCCCCATCTCTCTGTCTCTCTTTTCTCTCTCCCTCTCCTTATCCCTTTCTTTCTAATTTCCTTGGTTTCCTACAAACCTCAGCTAAAATCCTACTTTCTACAAGAAGCCTTTTAGAGACCTTTTAAATCTTTCCTCTGAGATTACCTCTAATTTATCCTATATATAACTTATTGGCTTCTCCATTGGATTGTTTTTTAACCGTAGGGATTTTTTTTTTTTGCTCATTTTTTGTATCCCCAGAATTTTGTACAGTCCCTGGCATGTGATAAGTGCTTAATAAATGCTTGCTAACTTGTCAACTTGATTTCCACCTAATATAACCATTTTTATTTTTTCCAGAAACCTACAAATATGGGCCGACGCTATTACAGTATGGGAAGTATAGTGTTGAACTGCATAGTGATTACTAATTAGTTTGGAGCCATATCCAAATTTCTGTCTTTTCTAATACTTGTTATAAGTCTGTTTTTCTCTTGTAGTAGCAAAACACCATTATTTAGACAGAAGCTTGCTTATCTTTTTATTATAACACTTGTGTATGGTTTGTTCAGACTTTAACAGTTGTAGAAATTTTAATATTTTTTCACAACTAGTAGATTTTTTTGACCTGTTTTTGATGTCTTAGAAGCTTTATCATCCTCTATTCTTTCCTTTCACTTAAAAAACACTACCTTTTTCATTAGAAAAAAATATAACTACTTATACAATAGGATCTCCTTTTAATATATTATGAGAAATTATTGAAGAATGTCTCACCTTTGTGACTAATATGCTCTTAATTTTCTTCAAAAAGGAATTATTGACTGTGTGCAGATTTTTTTTTAGTCTTCAACTGGAAAACATCAAAGGTGGAAGAGTTAATAGAACTTTTATAAAGACTAATTTTAAACCCTAGGGTTGGTTAAAAATGAAAGCTTATGAAGCATGGAGCACTGAAGAAAAAAATAGCATGTTTATTCAAATAAAGCTTATCACTCTAAAAGCTATCTGAAATTAGTATTAATTATTTCTAACATGCTAATTTTCCCATAAGAATTTAAAGTAAAGTCTAAAAGCAAGATAATATTCTATCTTGAGCTTCATTTTTCAGTACTATTGATTTCTATTAAAGATTAATTAATGTGGAGTAAGGAAATTTATTGTATTATTTGATTATATTCTAGGTAGAGCATCCACAAAGATCTAAAAAGGCTGTATGGCACAAACTGCTATCTAAGCAGAGAAAACGAGCAGTAGTGGCCTGTTTCCGGATGGCTCCATTATATAATCTCCCAAGGTAAAATAATTCAGGGAAATAGCCGTAGAAATCATTTTGCTCACCAGTGTGTGGCAATATAATATGTAACAATAAATAAATAATATATAAAAACATATTGCAGTAAGAGGATATGAGATGGAAAGAATTGTTTGAGTAGGTGGTAGAGAAACAACAGCTTTAGATACAGAGACAAGTAGGAAAAAAACTGACAACTGGTCAGAAAGAGATTACAGGATACCACTGTGCTAGCAATAGATGTTAAACCAGAAGCAATTTGGCAACTCATATCCTCCTCTGATCATTGTTCTAGGACAGAGGGGAATATTTATATTCTAGAGGGAGCCCTAAAGGGCAACTATTTGGCAATTCCAGTACCTATAACCACTTCTAAGACAAAGATTAAGGGTAGAAAGGAGCATTTTTCCTCTAGAGGGAGTGGAAGCTCTGAGAGGAAGTATTAAAGGATCAGAAACCCCGAGGAACAGTGTCATTTCTGGTACAAGGAAGCAGGAGCCATAAGAAGCACTAATGATTATAATCCGAGGGGACCAGAGTGAAATGACTACACCTCTCCCCAGATCATATCACCTTTGAAGCACTGGAAAGTTCCAAATCCTTACGACTAACTCTAAAAACAGTAGCGCAGAGAAACCTAAAGCTTCCATCATCCCCCCACCAATGAAGGGGACAGAACCCAACATGAACATAAAGTTCCAGATAAAAATATACGGTGGAAAAAATGGGCAAATAGCAAAAAAAGAACTTGACATAAAGAGATACTGTGATGGCAGGGAAGATCAAGACTCAAACTCAGAAGACAATGAAGATATTAGTATACTCAAATTTAAAATTGTGTATTAGACAAAAGCCCAACAAGAATTCCTAGAAGAGGTAAAAAATTATTTTCAAAATAAAAAAAAGAATAAGAAAGGAAAAATTAGGCAAAGAAATAAAAACAAAAGAAGAAAATTAAGAAAAGACAATTAATAGCTATGTAAAAGCACAAAAATATGGAAGAAAATAAAGAATTCCTTTAAAAAAAGGTTGGTGAAATTGAAAAAGAGGTATTAAAAATTCACTAAGAAAAAAATAACTGCTTAATAAGCAGAATTGGCCATATGGAAAAAGAGGAAATAGAATACTTAAATAATCCCATCTCAGAAAAAGTTTTTGTTTAAACAAAAACAATGTAACCAAAGTTAGAAGGAAAGCAACAAACTGGGAGAACATTTTTATAACAAAACTCTCTGACAAAGGTTTCATTTCCCATATATACAAGAACTAAATCAAATTTACAAAAAGTCAAGCTATTCCCCAATCTACAAATGGTCAAGTGGTATAAATAGGCAGTACTCAGATGAAGAAATCAGAACTATCAATTACACATGAAAAAGTGTTCTAAATCCCTCCTGATTAGAGAAATGCAAATCAAAATAATTGGTAAGGAAAAAGACTTGAACAAAAATATTTATAACTGCACTCTTTGTGTTGACAAAAAAAAAATTGGAAAATGAGGGGGCATCCATCAATTGGGGAATGGCTGAACAAATTGTGGTATCTGGTGCTGAAAGTAATAATGAACTGGAGGAATTCTATATGAACTGGAACAAGCTCCAGGAGTTCATGCAGAGTGAAAGGAGCAGAACCAGGAGAACATCATACACAGAGACTGATACACTGTGGTACAATCGAATGTAGCAGACTTCTCTACTAGCAGCAATGCAATGATCCAGGACAATCTAGGGGAATTTATGAGAAAGAACTGTGGGAGTAGAAATGCAGAAAAAAAAATATATGATCTATCATATGGTTCAATGGGGATATGACTGGAGTTGTTACAAATAATAATGATATAGATGGATATGTTTAAAAATATTAATGGTTTATTGTAATCCATATATTTAATTAAGAAAGCCACGTGCGTAAGGTCTAATTCAAAATGCCTGCCATACCTTCACTCTCGCTGCTTCATAGGAAAAAGAGCGCCCCAATCAAGTTTAGAGACTTTATACCTCTGTCTATGTAATCACACTTCCTGTCCACCTGTATTATGTAAGAGGAATCATGGGAAATATAGTTTTCAAGTCCTCTAAACATCCACAGGAAGTTTATATCGGAGACCTCAAAATCAATTCAACGGTCCCCAAATTTCCAATATCACAGGTAATTGGCGTTAAAAGATCCCTCTATTGCAAATATGAATAATATGGAAATAAGTTTTGAACAATGATACACATACAACCCAGTGGTATTGCTTGTCAGCTCTGGGAAGGGGGAGACAAGAGGAGTGGGAATAATCATGAATCATGTAACCATGGAAAAATATTCTAAATAAATAAAGAAATTATAAAATAAGTAAAGAAAGAGCTAAAGAGACAGAATTACCATCCAAGATTAGGAAAATATGTGTTTTTCTTAATGGGTACAAAATGCAGTGTGAAATAATATAAAGAACAACTGAATAATGGGTTTTTTCATATAATTGTTTGAAATTTTATTTCTTTAGGCATCGGGCTGTCAATCTCTTTCTTCAAGGATATGAAAAGTCTTGGATTGAAACAGAAGAACATTACTTTGAAGATAAACTGATAGAAGATTTAGCAGTATGTGTTTATTGGGGTGATTCCATTCCCCAGGGGTGAAGAAGAGGAATTTATTGTCAACACTTTCATAACATTGAAGGAAAAATTTGGAAACTTGTTGGTCTTTGAGAACTTTTCCATTTGTGGAAAAGTATTCATCATTTTTTAGAGGGAAAAATGCATCCATTTAATGTTAATACATTTGGACATTTTTGTACTCACTTAAACAGCCATTGCAAAATTAAATCTTCAGTCTTCAAAATAAAGGTATTTGTGGAGTTGGAAATTCAGTCTTGAAACAGAATAAGGGATCATTTCAATAGGTTCTAGGATATGCAGTAAAATATAAGAATTTCTTTAGCTATGAACAAAAATATATAAGAAGGTTGAAGACTTTCCGTACTTGATAAAAATTTAGCTACACAGTTAAAGAGGAATATCAATAAAAAAGGTTTTTAAAGTTATTTTTATAGAGAGTAGCAGATTTTTTTTATCATGTTCTATACTCATATTTCAAGGTTTGTGTTTATCTGAAATTGTCTTGTGATATAGTTTTTAGAGATTATTTGGAGGACAGTGAAGTAATGCCTGTTATGATAATATTTGCATTGAAATGTCTTTTATTTTGCAAAAAAAGGGCATTTTATTGAAAAAGTGTGGTAATGATTTCTAGTGAGCCTTTCAAAATCTAGCAGACTGGGTGGCAACTCTACAAGTCCTTGGTTATTTTTCTGCTTCATAAAAATATTATTCAATAGTTTTAAACAAATGCAAAACACATCCAACTGTCATATAGATTGGTGAGATTCTTAAATAGTTCATTATGAATCTGCTTTGTTCTCCTTTCCATTCTTGGATACATGTGCCTCTTCAGTAGAGAAGGAAAAGAAAATTCTTTCACCATGTTAATTATTTCTTTAGCTATGATTATAGTTCTAAGAATTTACTTTTCTTTGTTTTACTTTTCTTATAGAAACCTGGATTAGAACTACCAGAAGAAGATGAAGGCACAAAGAAAGTTGATCCACTACACCAGCTGATTCTCCTGTTTAGTAGAACAGCCTTAACAGAGAAATGGTAGGGTTGGGAAAGTCTGTGTGGTAATAGGGTATAAACTTTGTCTGACATAGGTAGAGTAGAATCATGCATATAACATGAATAACACTATCATGCTTTAGTTTATGTTATAATATTCAACAAGGAACATCATTATTTTGTAGCAATACCTGTTGGATCCTGATTTCCAGTTTCTTTGTTCATTTTTGTCCTTAGATTGTGCCATTGATTCAGATCCTTCTTCCAAAACTGCTTTCCTTTTACAACTACAGTAGATATGCTAATGAAATAAAATGTCATAATGAACTACCCTCTTAAAAATCAAGGAGACTAAAATTATCCTAAAAACTTGAGGATATTTCCAATAGTTTCTGTATATATAGTCAAGAAGAAAGCCAGAACCTGATAAAGTAGGGAATCAGATCTTCCTCTGATATTAACTAGCTGGGTGACTAACCATGGACAAAGAGTTTAACATCTCGAAGTCTTTATGGAAATCTTTCTTAAATTTCCTTTTTTTTTTAATTTTATTTTTATTTATTTATTTATTTATTAAATTTACTTATTAAATAGAAAATATCAACCTAACCTTGTCTTAATAACTCAAGATCATTATTTCAGCTATAAATTATTATAATGTATCTCCTGTCCTGAGGCTCCTGTCCTCATTTCCTATTTGGATTTGTATGACAGGACCAGAGATGGTAGCTGAGTATTTTCTGGGTCTTGGGGGTATCTCTGAAGTATTTGCAGTTTACTAATCTCATCCCTAATGTGTTGTACCATTGGATTCCCTGTTAGTTATCAATTTTTGTCAATTACCTACCCTGAGTTAATTAGCTTTTAGGAACTAGTATTTGCAAAGGTGGTATAATAAAAAGAGATGGTATAAAACAGTCTAGAACTTACTATCTCACAAGTCCAAAGGAACATACTTAAAGAACATATGTGGCAGCATGATAACTTACAGAAGTTGGTTGAATAACTTTTTTTTTTCTTCCTGGAGTCCTTATGAAGATTCCTTGAGGAATAACACTGATAGACCCTCAGATTGCCTTTCCTGAATATGTCTAGTTTGTCTTTGGCTCCTGATGTAGACACTACCAGCAGCCACTGCTATTATTCCAGATATTTTTACTATTGTTGAGGACAAGTTCAAATTTTTCTGATTATGGACGTTTGAAATTTCATCCTCTGGTCAGAGACGTGGAAGGATGTCACAGACTTTTCCTTCTCGTTCTAAGTGATTCCTTCTCAAAGGTTTGGCTGGACCTGCTGAACCACTTGCAGGCTTATTAGAATTCTGAATTCCCAGTTGTCTTATATTTTTATTCAAGTCCTCTGGGAACTGATTATTTTCAGTCATTGCCAGTATATTTCTTGTGCTTCATCTCATTTTATCCAATGAGTCAAAGTATTTCACTCCTTAAACATTACCTAAAGAGGGGCCTCTAGGTGGCTCAGTGGATTTACAGCCAGACCTAGAGACAGGGCATTCTAGATTCAAATTTTGCCTTAGATACTTCCTAGACTTTTGACCCTGAACAAGTCACTTAATCCCCATTGCTTCACCCTTACTTATCTTGTGCCTTGGAACAAATATACAGTATTTATTCCAAGATGGAAGGCAAGGGTTTTTAAAAAATTTAACTAAAGATCCCTCTTTTAAATCATTATTTCCTTATTCCTTTCCTTACTTCTTACTTGGTCTACTTCCCTATGAAGGCAGAATAAGAATCACCAGTTTTCATTTGCCCTATCCCAAAGAGTTAATGCCCCAGAATAACAATAGTGTTCAGACCATGAAATATTTCATGGTCTTTTGGGTGGATGTCATACAATTCTGGTTGTCTCAGAGTAATTAAATGCTTTAACCTGTATTATCATTCTATCTTCAATGTGATTATTAGTTTTTTAGACTGATATACCCCTAAACTCAATTGCCATGATAAGAACTGAACTTTGGAAGCTGAATGGACAGTCCTAAATTGTGTTCATACTTATTACATTGTTTTGGTAATAATTTGATTCTTTCATAATTTAAAAATTATGTTACTATAAAAAATTTAACTAAGGAATTTTTCACAATTAGTTTATTCCTTTGATTCAAATTGTTCACACACCTTTAATAAACCTTTGATTGATTGATTCTGTAACTCAAAGAAGCAGTCTCATCTGATAAAAGTTGCAGGGAATATTGTTACATTAATTGGTTTTGGGTATGGAATATACCCTTTATACATTGAAATAGCTAATTTTTATATTTCATATCGTTCTGTCAGCTGACACTTCATGTGAAAGTATAATCTGTACTCTGGCACTTCATAATTTTTCCCTCCTCTAATGTGCTGCTTTTCATAGGTAGTCTAAGAAATCAGATAATAAGGAATGTTGGAGTTGAGTGTAAATGGAGTTAAAAAACCTTGGATGATAGCCTGGGCCATATATTACAAAATAAAGGGGATAAACTACAATGTATTTTGTGATGGCTTTTAATTTTAGTGATTGTAAAGCTTTCTTTGCCTTTATACTGGAAGTCTCTCCTCCAGGTAAGCAGGTATATATAACATTAAATGTATCTTTGAATATACAATCAGTTATTACAAGAAGAAGTGATATTTTAAAATATTATTCTACTTAAAGGCATTGCTTTTTTCCCTCCTCTTTTTTCCAGCAAATTGGAAGAAGATTTCCTATACATGGCTTATGCAGACATTATGGCCAAGGTAATTAGATTTCTTTTCCTGATTTTTAGACCTTTTTTGAGCAATTGAAAATCAAGACTATTCTTAAATAGGGAAACAAAATAAATAACTTTCTTGACAGTTAAAAACATAAAGGCGTAGATCTTAAAGAAAAGAACCTTAAAATCACCTTATCATTTGTCACAAGTGGTCATATGGTCTGTGATCCTTTAAGTCTTTGGAAACACTGTAGTATATTAAGCCATCCCAATCGTTTTCAAATGATTATAATTGCTAAAACATTCTTTGTACTGAACCAAAATCTTGCTACCTTTAACTCCCCTTTGGCACTAGTTCTGCCCGGCAGAAATATAGAAAAATCAAGTTTATTTCTGCAGAAATTTATAAAACTTTATCAATCCCCTTTAAATTTTTTATCCTTTAGACTAATCACTTCAGTTCATTCAAACATTTTTCTATAATATAATTTCCTGACTCTTTCACCTTCCTGTCCATGTTCTCCAGTTGTGCTATACTTTGTTAATATTCCTTTTAAAGTATGAAACCCTAGGCTGAGCTCAACATACCAAATGTTTTCTCCTCAGTGTAGACCCAACTGAAATTGTTTTCTCCTCTGTTCAGCATGTTATCTGTTAATACAATATAAGATTATATTAATTTCTTATTGATCATTTGAACTATAAATTAATATTAATCTTGTAATTAGTTTTTAAAAACCTTGCTTTTCTTTACCTGAACTACTGTCAATTCTTATTTTTTCATATACTTTATTTAAACACTTTATTTTTTTGGAAGGAAAGTATAGAACTTTATCCATATTTCCATTTTGCTAGTTTTACCTACCGTTCTGGCAAGCAAAGTCTTTTTAGTCTGGAGATTATTCTGTTAGCCAAGTCAAAACTCTCTTTTCTAGTTTTATGTCATTTGCCCATTTGATTGTTATGCCATTAACATCTTTAGGGTATAAAAAATATTGATCAAGATAGATTGCCCTGGCATCCTACCAGAAACTTCTCTTTAAATTGAATCAATATCTTCAACAGCACAGTCTGATATTGTTTAAAAATCTATAAATCTACCTCTCTCTGCCATCTTGCAACCTATACTTCTCTATCATATCCTCATGAGAATTGTCAAATCTCTTTAAATCTAGGTACATTGTGTGTATAGTATTTTCCTGATCTGTCTACTTATAAACACTTTTTTTCTTTCATTAAGTTAAATTTTCATTAAGAAAAGATACCACGGCACAGTGAAGAACCTGATTTTGAGTCAATAATAAATTGAATTCAAGTCCTGCCTCAGAAGCATTATCTATATGTGAAATGATCTGTTCATCTAAACTTAGAGTGCCCCTGTGGATTACTACAAATTTTTGTGTATCAGGATTTTCCTATGCCATTTTAATCATGAATCCAGACACCTTTCCTTCTTTAAAAATAAAGTTCTTATAAATTATCTGTTTAGAATTTTTCAGGGAAATTATGATAAACTAATCATTCCAGGCTTTTAGTACCTTTCTCACTCCTTAAAACTTACAGTATTTCTTTTATCATACTAGCATAGGTGCATCAGAGCTTAGCACAGCTCATAGAAAGTATTTAAATGTTCGCTGAATTAATTTTTAAATTCATTTTAGTATTCTGGTAATAATTTATCCATGGCTGAAGTCCTGAAGTTATTTAAAGCACTTACATTTTCATTTCCTCTCATTATTCTTGTTCAGTATTCCCATAACCATCTTTCTATAGAGAAGCAGAAGAAAAATTATTTTCTCTGTCACTATTTAACATTGCATGATCTCTTCTAAGTAGTCATTCTACCTTCCTTGTCCTTCTTACTTAAAAGGTTCCATGAAATTACCCAGGTTCTTAATGTTGGGATCATCTTTGACTATTCAGTTTCACCGACATATCCCAATCAATGACTTATGCTGCCAATTCAACCTTCATACATCTATTGAATTTGTCTCCTCTCTGTTCACTCAGTCATCATCCTATTTCATCACCTCTTGGATGGACTTTTGGAAAAACAGGCTTTTCAATGGGCTCTTTGCTATAAGTCTTTCCTTTATAATCTAGCCTCATCATAGCTGCTAATTTATTATTTCCCAAGCATGTCTGACAAAGGCAACCTCTTGTTTAAGAATCTTTAGCATCTGCCAGTTGCCTTTAAGAAAAAGTACATGTTAATATAATTTATTATACAATAGCTATATAGTTTATTAAAATCCTTTTTTCCTGATCATCTAAAATCTGCCTTCTTTCTCTCCAGCCTCCTTTATTGAGAAAAGCATAATCCTTGTAATAAACATGTGTAATGAAGTAAAACAAATTCCTACACTGGTAATTTCCAAAAGCATGTAGCTCAATCTGCACTTTGAGTCTCATCACCTCTTTTTGAAGGCAGGTCATGAGTCTTCTAGAACTGTGTCTGGTCAGAGCCTATAATTTGAAAGATTTTTTCTTCTTTAAAATTAGGACAAATCTTCACTTCCACAGAATTTCTTCTACTTTTGATTCTTCAGAGATCACTGATAGTTCAGCAATTATGCAAATTCCTTTACCAATATAGAATATAATTTGCCTATCTTGGGTAATTTGATCTGATTTAGGAGAGAAGAGTTGTCACTTGGATTTGGGAGGAGGGAATGGCAAGTAAATATTTTGAGGAGCCCTGTTTATATAAACAATTTGATTAAAAACGTATTACAAAATTAATGTGTACAAAATAAATCAGTTTACTGATTTATCAGTGAAAATTTAGAATAATGGGTAGAGAAAAGGTACTTCTCTGTTTGTTTATTGTCCAGTCTGTGCTCCTAAAGATTCTTTGTATTGTTCAGGCAGGATAGGCAAGGCTTCAAGATGTTCTGGGGGAGAGCAGAGCAATTCTAAGAGGGTGGTAAATGATATGACTGGCTGCTATGCTGTATCTCAAACCCATTTTGGTATTTGTATCAAAAGAGCATTAGATCTCCAACATTTCAAACAAAATGACTTTCTCTGTAACTCTGTGGGGAGTGGGCTGAATATGGGAGCTTTCCCAGCACTCAAGAAAGGTGATAGAAGCCAGTAAGGACCATGGTGGCTGTTATTCAAGCCCTTCTATCAAATTCATAGAGAGACCAAGGTATCTAAGATTCTTTTCTCTTAGCCACCTGAGAGACATAGGTAGAAGTTTTTAGATTAAAATTAAGGGTATCAATAGTGCTAAAATATGGATCCAATGATGTTCTAATTTTTGAGTTTTGGGGAGAAGAGACTCTGTAACTACCAGATGGAAATAGGTAAACTTTAGATAAGAGTTACTGGGCTCTGAAGAAGCTGCTGCTTCAGGAGTGGTATTATGAATCCTAATGCCTGGAAGTCAGGTATATGGTTATCTGTGAACAGTTGGACAGTTTTATAAATTGTTATGGGAGTGGGCAGTTTAAAGGGAGATCTTATTATTCCTGCCATATATACACCCTACTGAAAGCTTCTCCAGGTAAAGGTGGCAGAAGACATTGAGAACAAGAATTTGAGGCAACTAATTCAGCCACTTCCCAGGATCCAAGCCAAAAGCCTCAAGATGGCCTAGATTGCTAGGGTGCTCCTCTCTCAGCAACCTAGTTGGCACTAGCAGCAGCAGGTTCCAGGCTAATGTCAAGAACACAGTCAATTTTAAAATCTGAGGCTGATAGTAAGGTCTTTGTCTCAAAGCAAGCTACCTCCTCTGGCTTTGAGGAACTTCTACTGCTCTCCTCTAAAGGAGTCACAGCCAGCTTGCCTGGGTCTAAAGCGAGGACACCTAGATAAAGAAGGCTTTATGTCTCTATTCACTTTGGATTTCTCTTTCTAATTATCTTTTCTGATCTTCTCAACCTGAAGCTTACTTGCTTCAGTATATATCTTTGAATCCCTAGAAATGCCAGTGTATATATAATTCATGCTTAATAAATGCATGTTGAATTAAAAAAAACACCATTTCTCTGATGTCCATCATATCATATACCCCAAAACATCAGCCCTAGTATCCCCCCATTCCTTTAAATGTCTTCAATGAGACTAAAAAAATACAGTTTAATTGCAAGTATTCCTTTATTCTGGGCTTTCCCTTACTAATATGATTATTATATATATATATATATATATATTATGCTTCTGTTTTCTAGATTTCATCAGTTCCCAAACCTTAAATAGCAACATATAATTTTTGAATAAATAGCATATTTTCTTTTTTTTTTTACTTTTGAAATGTCAACTTGTTGATAAACTTCCTATCCCTATCTTGCTATATCTCTTTCTTTAAACATTCCCTTCTCCCAAAATGAAACTATTTGCAACTTCTTCATCAAAATCTTATTTGTGAAATGTTTCTATCTCTCTTGACCCAAGTCTCTTTTTTTGAATATCAGATGGTTTTTGGTCAGCCCTTTAAAATAAAATCTGAAATTTACTCTCAAATCTACCTTCTTTCTTGTAAGATGAAGAACCAGTTGGTCTTACCACTTGCCCTGCCATTATACTTTCCTTCCAATGAGAACTTTGCCTTCCTTTGACCTCTTGGTGTTCTTGGGCACTAGCATAGGTCCCACCAAAGCATCCTAAACACCCTTGGGCATTATTACCATCTACCATGTTGGTGAAACTCAAAGACTGTAGGGCCTTTCTATCCATCTTGATAAAGCAGCTAAACCCTAAGTTATATGTCTTCTTCCTCAATTAGAATATGAGCTCCTTAAGAGCACTGACTCTTTTCTTTTTTTGAATTCCCAGTATTTGGGAACTGTTTTGCACAAAAAAGTGGCTTAATAAAACTTTATTATCCATTGATTTATTCATTCAGTTTTCTTGAAGTACATATATCAGACCTTGATTAACATTACACTCTTTATGTAGAAGCACAGCCATTTCTTTCCAATGTTCCATAATATCTGGTTCCCTAGCTTTTTTATTCATCAGAATTATGTCTATAACAATAGTTCAATATTCTGCTTGATCTACCTGGTAAAAGGTTAAATAATCATAACATTATATCAATAATTACTCAGACACCCTGTTTTAAGCAGAGAGGAATTCTACACCTCAGCTTCCAGATCTCCCTGGTGCTGGACAGTAGTAGGTTGCTCCTTCAGCTGAAGGTTTTCCGAGGTGTGCTTGTACCAGGCATTCTTCAAGCTCCTCAGCCTGTGCTTGGTTGCTCCTCATTCTGCTGGTTATATTGCTCTCTCCTTTTACCTCAGTGAGTCCAGTCCTTCCTATTGCCCCTCTATATTTTCTTTGGCTGAAACTCTGCTTCACTTTTGTGTGTGTGGTTGCATGTACATGACTTTGGTTGAGTTTGGAATGTTCCTTACTTCATCATCTTGGCAGCTGGAAAAAGAACCACAACTATATTCTATCTCTGTATCCATTTTATTTCATTCATTTGGAATTCCATGATCATTTCTTCCTTCTAATGAGGTGATTCTTAATGTACTTCCACTTTGATATTGCTTCCATTTCTCCCTTTTCCCTTTACCCATAAATTCTTCTCCCTTAAGTACCATCCCTAAAGTTTATGAATTTCTTTACAGAAATAGTCTTGTTATACGTTACTACGATACATCTCTAATTGATCCAATCTTCTCCTTTTGAATTGGATATACATTTCTATTACCATAGTCCCATATAATAAAGATTTTATAATACTATGAGGTCATTATCCCCTCCTTTCATTTAAGTTGATAGTTCATATTGTTTATTTGCATTCATTCATTTATAGACGTAGGATACCTAAAATGGAAATGTCTTTGGAATGAATATTGTTCAACTTCTTTATTTTCCAGATATGAAGAAAATTAGACCCAGCGACGTTATGTTATATGATCAAGGTCACACAGCCAAATATATAGTAGAGATTAGAACCCAGATCTTTTTTCTCCAAAGCCAGTGCTTTTGGAAATCTGAGTCATGAGTATTATTTCTGCTGCTCTTCTGGTTATTGGGCTGTTTGACTATTCAAAAGACTTAGATGTGAAAACACCAATTCTGTTCCTTCCAATAAGTTGGAACTACCAGCCCTTAACATAAATCTTTTTTTCTATGCCCTTCAGATACCAGTACTGTCATCTGAATCATTAATAAATCCTAATGACCCTAACCCTACAATTTACTTTGCACCTTCATCCTTGGAACTTTGAAACTTTTCCATTAGATCTGCAACTGATTTTCTTTTTTGGAGAGTTATCTCCTCCAATTGGAAAATGAATTCCTACAGAACGAGAACAAAATCTTGATTTTTCTATTTATAGTCCTATCCTTTAGCACAATACTTGGCACACAGGAAGAGATTAATAAATGTCTTTTCACTCACGCATTCTTTTCTTCCGTGAATAAATGAACACTTTAAACTTCTATTTTTTTCTCTTTTTAATGTCTATTTCTTGTTTAAGTATTTTATTTGAAAATGTTCTGACTAGGTTTTCATTTTCAGTTTAAATCCCAGTCCTCTGCCCTCAGATCAAATTAGCAAATTTCCAGGCAATCATATTCTTCCTGGCCTAAATTAGATATAGTCAAGCCTTGGATGGGTGGGTTGGTGGGAAGTCCATCTCTTCTAAATTTTAAACCATTCTTCAGAAAACTTAATCCCATTTGTCATAGTGAAACATTCTTTTCCCATGTTATTCTTTTTCTTCAGAAGTATCTAACCTTAAATTAGCAACAGTGATAGAAATATTACTTGCATAACCTATAATATTTAATTTCCTAGTTAGAATTTAATAGCACTTAAAGAGTCTTCTCAGGTTTCTTTTTATAGCTCTTATATATTATCAGAAGTTATCAAGTTTTAAAAGTTCCTGATGAAATCCCCAAGAAAATTCTCTTTAGAGAATTTTTAGAATATTGACATATTGCCATTTCCTTATCTCTCAGTAGGGAGCTAGATAACACCATGATGCTATTCTTCTTGTGAAGATTAAAATATCTCTTTAATGCTGATGATAATTTTAGATCTTAACTAATTTTTCTGAGGATATAAGCATATTTGTGCCTTCTTCAGATCTTGTTTCTAGAAGATCCTTCGATTTATTATATAACTTCATTCATTCAGAGATTCTTTTCCTCGCTTTTCTTCTTTATGTCACATTCTTTCATACTCTGAATATCTAGACACTAATTTTAAAAATACTTGGTCTGAATTAAAGCTCAGACTCATCCCTCATTTCTTTGTTCCTTGGAAATTCAGAGAAATGCTTTACCTTCCACTGTAGACAGATGAGAGATTGAGATTATGAGCTTCCATCGCAACCACCTCAGGCCAGATGCTTCAGAAATGAGAGAGGGGAAGTGAGTTTTTAAATGTATCAAATAAACAAATAAAATAATCACTAGAGAAGGACACATGATAGAGAAGAACTAGATTTTGCCCCACAATAGTTGGGGATATGAAGTCTATATATGACTAACCTGCCTTAAAGCAGGGAATGGGAAGGAGTTAAGAGTTTTAATAAACCACCTCTTCACTGGTTATTCACCAGTTAAAGATGTCTTAGGATGTTGAAAGGAAGGGCTGAATGATATGCCCTCCCAAATTTGTTTTTTTTTTGTTGTTGTTGTTTTTTTTTGTTGTTGTTGTTTTTTTTTTTTTTTTTTTTT